>NC_049980.1:5756278-5854520 GCF_000003815.2 Branchiostoma floridae | reverse complement strand
TACCATTTACCATTGGTACTGAATACCATCCACACACAAACACAATTGCCCTTGATACTGAATACCATCCACACATAAACTTACCTGTCCCTGGCGCTGAAAACGATCCACAAACATACATATTTGTCTCTGGTGCTAAACACACTCCACAGACGAACAACCCTGTCCTTAGTAACAGCATCAAGACATCAACACACCTGTTCCTGAATAACATTCACACACAAAATATCTTTCCTTGATGCTCAACACCATCCACACACAAACCAGTTGCTGAACACACATCTGTCAAAGGTGGTGAACACCGTCCACACACAAACACACCTGTCCCTGAACACCATCTACACACAAACATTCCTGTCCCTGGTACTGAACACAATCCAGACACGAACAAACCTGTCCTTGGTACTGTATACCATCCACACACAAACTTACCTGTCCTTAGTTCTGAACAGCATCAACGAACAAACACACCTGTCCCTGAACACCATCCACACACAAAAATACCTTTCCTTGTTACTCAACACCATCCACACACAAACCTGTTTCACACACAAACACATGTGTACTTGGTGCTGAATACTATCCATAAAACCACCTGGCCCTGAACACCATCCACAAACCCATCTGTTAAGGGTGTTGAACACCATCCACACACAAATACACCTGTCCCTGGTGCTGAACACCATCCACACACAAACATTTCTGTCCCTGGTGCTGAACACTATCCACACACAAACACACCTGCCATTGGTGCTGAACACCGCCCACATACATACCTGTCCCTGGTGCTGAACACCATCCACACACACAGACCTGTCCCTGGTGCTGAACACCATCCACACACAGACTTGTCCCTGGTGCTGAACACCATCCACACACAAACAGACCTGTCCTTAGTGCTGAACACCACCCATATACATACCTGCCCCTGAACACCATCCGCACACAAACGCACCTGTCCGTGAACTCCATCCACACGAACAACCATGTTCTTGGTTCCGAACACTATCCACATACATATCTGCTCCTAGTGCAGAACATCATCCACATACAAACACACCTGTCCCTGAACACCATCCACATAAAGGTTTGTCCCAGATGCAGAGCACCATCCACAGACAACCATGTTCCTGGTACTGAACACTATCCACATACATACCTTCCCCTGAACACCATCTAACACATCTGTCCCTGGTGAAGAACACCATCCACATACAAACACACCTGTCCCTGAACACCATCCACACAAAGATTTGTCTTTGATGCTGAACACCATCCACACACAAAAGTGCCTGTACCTGAACACAAACATAAAACACTTATCCTTCAATTTAAAAAAAAAAATTCCAAAGCATTCGCAATTTCAGGCGACAGCAATGTTTTTCAGTCACTGACGTGTGGCCCAGTGGGGTACTAGTACTTACTTTAAGCAGAAGGAAAAACACAAACACATCAAGAGAACACAATTAGAAAATCAACTAGTTTGATTCTTTGTACAACACATGTTAAAGGCTTTATTTAGCTGTTTTGATGGTAAAAATATATCAAATGTGTCCTGACAATGGTATAAAAGCATGGTAAGAACGTAGTCCAAAAATGTTCTTTGTAGAGTGAAGTGAAGAAAGTAATGTGGTGCCCTAACCATTACGCCAATATGATGCCAAAGGATGGTAAAGCTTTCTTAATGTTACACAGAGCTGGCAGATACAGTGGAAGCCGCTTAATTGCACACCCAATTTGCCAGCGAATCCCGTGCAATTATCCGGCGTGTGCGATAATGCGAAGTTACCCAGTTGGACCGCACCGCCAAAGGATTTTGGGATTCTGTGCAATTGACCGAAGTGTGCGTTTATCCGACGTGCAATTAACTGGCTTCCACTCACTAGACAGCAACTTCACATTAAAAAATGTCCTTTCTTTTTTCAAGATGCCCCCTCCAATTCTCAAAGGTTGTTGATAGAAAATAATGAACTTTTTTTATTAATATTTTGTATTCTAATATTCTGTATCTACTGCTATTGTCTAATTGTTCCCAATAAAACATTTCCGTGCAAATTCCTTCTTTGTTCTTCATTTTCATAATGTTTAGTTTCAAACTCCTTTCCACTAAATGGTGATTACTTCACGCAAAATGTTCAGTGACAAAAATTAAAGTTTTCTGATCCTTGATTTCATAACTGGAAAATAATGCACAATGTGAAAGTATGATTTCAAGAACAGCATAACATACCATATGTAAAAAAAAAAAATTCTATGAAATTCTTTAAGCGATAAGTGAAATATCTAGTCGCTCATTGGTCAAAAATTCTACAGGATAGGATGTGTGCGTATAAATTAAAAATGGTGTATATGGGTAATCTCCAAGCAGATCCTACAATGGCATAAGATAGTACCAAACTGGCCAAGGAGTGTAGTCAGCCAAGAGGTGTACATTTGACATGTAGAATCTGCCCCTGGTCGGCTAGAACAAAGGCTATTAACATCCAATTGTTTCCTAATCAAACTGTGCTTGCAGTGTAGGTGCTAATTGCCCTCCTTCCTGTTTGGTGCTTTCAACTGGGACATGTGCTGGTCACTGGTGTAAGTCGCTCGTAAAATCATTAGCACATGGCCACAAGGAGGGGCAGCAACACCATTGTTGAATAGAAACGCTCTTCCCTGTTTCAGTGGGGGCAGATCCGCAGTAGCGAAACACACTCCTAAGCCGGCTTCACTCCTCTGCCAGCTTTTGATGCAATCTTGTGCTACCATAGGATCTGCTTGGAGATTATATATGGGGGCTACATTATTAATATTAGAGCTGTGCACCTAAAAAATATGAGGTACAGGTACCGTAGTTCAGTTACAGGTCCTGACCTGTACCTTTACCTAAACAACAAACTATGGTCTATCATCCATAAGTTTTACATGTACTTGTTTTCTTTTTTGTTGTGTAAATTGCTATCTTTGCATTAGAATTTGTATATCTTAGTCTCCAAATTAGTCATTTGTAAGTTTTCTCAATCTTCAACTGGCAGGTTAGCAAAATTGGCATTTTGAAGATGGGATTTTATACATCTATTGATACTTCACTAGTAGGCACCCTGAAAGTGGTGTCTACTAGTGATTTATTTTGTTCAGGTACAGGTACAGGTATTGAGGTGTCCAGGTCCCGATCTGTACCTAAACCCAAACCTTAGGTACAGGGTTTAGGTACACAGCCCTGTAAGAACAATGAATGATCATCTTGCATATAGTGTCATTTTTTCTTCATGTCTCTTTCATGGTATATTGTTGGACATATAATCACAGATGTACAAAAATGCATCTTCTGACAATGCTTTACCATATTGCATGAATATAAAATTGTACAATTTGTTGGTTGAAAAAATTGTAGAGAATTCACGTGCTGTAGAAAAAAAGCAAAAAATTCTTACTACATTTTCTAGCCAACCCGAATGGTTGTTGGTCCCTACATGAATAAGGTCATGTTCATTTGATTATACGGAAGACATCCCTACGTGCATAAATTTTTGTCCATCTCCAGAAAAAAGTTTCCTACCAGACTGTAATTTTTACAATGCAGCCGCAAAATGACCAAATGTATGCCATAGTTTGTAAACAAAATAAAAACATCGGAAAAATGCATAGTACCGTTGTAAAAGTCAAAGATGTGAAAGAGGAAAAATGAAGGATCTATTCAGAAAATACTCTGTATGTTTCGTCACTTGTTCAACCTTCCTGACCACTTAAATTTCATAGTGATGGCAACTTTTTTTCATGACAAACATTTTTTGCATCAATTTTGGGGTTCAAAAAGGATGTCATCCATATAACTGAATCAATATGGCCTGTATATAAAATATATGAACTCACACACAAGTGTTACTATACGGTACTATCGTTTGAAGACTTGCCAAACTACAGGTATCGTCTAAAGTGAAAGTCTGATTTGGCCGATCCATTTCTCAAGTTTCAAGGAGATTGGTGTTCTTGAAAGATACAACAGCCCTTAAGTACAAAAAGTGTATCAAAACTTACTTTTCCTGATACAGTAACTTCCTAGCCCTCTGCTTTAACTTGATTCGAATCTGAAAGTCTTGTCCAACTTGGCGGCTCTGTATATTTACATATAACAAAACACTATTTATTACGGCAATTTTTACACTTGGAAAGACATCCTTTATCTTTCAAGGGAAGCAAACCCTTGAGCTTTTTTGTTACCGGATTAGAAATTTCAAGTCATGAGAAAAATATGCTTTCCTTTATAACGCAGTTGATCTTTTTATCATTAATTGCTGACTTTAAAACTTTGCCATCAGACATGTCAAAGTTTCTAACATCTTTCCAAGTTTAAAGTGGCCAATTATATACTGTAAATGCATTTAAGTTTGCGGTGTTTTATTTTGCAGTAAGGAGAATATATGGAGCGTTCACAGTGGTTTTCAGTTTGCACACACGCCATAGTTAGATGAGAGAATTATTAATATCTTTACGGAAACCGCCTACTAGCCACTGGGCAAGGGTACTACAGTTGCCTCCATCATATCATATTACTGTACAATGTATAATATGTACATGTAGCACTTAAGACAAAGGGTAGGCGTCCAGACGATAGAACAAAACTTTCTGTGGTGGTTTTGAGTTTGCGGTGAAGCTGCCAACAGGAAAATCCAGAAACATAAAACTGTCGCGAACTTAAATGCATTTACAGCAACATGTTTTTATAAATCTTTTTTTACAAACATTACACATGACTATAACACTACTCTGTTAGAAACATGCTACACTATGGACATTAGAAGAACTCTGCCTCTAGTGCAGCAGCCATTTCATCGGCCTCTGAGTCACTACTGCTACCAGAGGAGCCATTTTCTCCATCCTCCTCCTCCCTTTTTCTTTTCTTACTAACCACAGTGTCTGAAGACCCTCTACTGTCCTCTCCCCTATCCCCATCTCGCTCTCCCCTGCCCCCCTCCCCCTCTGATTCACTGTCGCTGTCTTCACTAAAGGCTTCCTCCACTTCCTTGTCCATGTTGGCAATGTCTTCTGAGGAGAAAGCCATGAGCGGATTTGTCTCCGCTATAGTGGAAAGCCGACGTTTCCGTGGCCCGCGCGATGAGGTCGGTTCTTCGCCGTCCGCAGAGCTCGCATCCTTGTGGGGTTTCTCGGGATAAGGGTGGGGGACGAACCTGTGGTCACCCCTTATCTCGGGATGGTTGAACTCCAGTTCTGTAGGGTACATGCCGTGGGTGGGAGGGTACATTACGTGCTGAGGGGGGTACGGGTATTGCTGGTACATGTAAGGATGCCTGCGGACTCTTTTCCCCGTGACGGGATCGTATGTTGCAACTTCCTCCACCGGATTCTGGTGAGCCACCGGTTGTGTTGGTACGGGAGGGGTGTCCACAGGTTGGTTTTGTGCTTGTACCATCTCCTGCCTATCAGAGTCTGTCTCTTGTTCCGCGTTCCCATCGTGCTGTAGAGAGCTGTCTGCTTCCTCTCTTACAGGAACATGTGGTAAAGACTGAACGTCTTCGTTGGTTGGCTGTGCGTCTGCAGGCCTGGCCTCCCCCGTCGGGAGCAGTGGTACGGTCCCGGCGATGAGGTTTTCCCGCTTGGCGGGGGAGCTGTCCACGACGGGGAATATCCGCTCGTCCACGTGCTCCCAGCGTTCCCAGCAGCACCAGAGCCACGCCCTGTCCACGATGCACACCTGGCTGCCCCGCCCCCGCGTCGAGTTCCACTCCTGTATAACCCTCGCCTTCTCCGTCCGCAGGTTCGCCGCGACGAGGTGAGTCGTACCGCCCTTATCCTGCTCGCTTCCACCATCCTTCCCGGGCGGGAAGAACTTCCGCACGACGCGAGCTCCCATGAGAGTTGCTGCTCGGAATTCGGGCGACTTCTCAGGGACTATGTTGGTAGGGATCACTCCACTAAACAGGAGCACGGCCCCCCGCAGGGTCTGTTTACGCAGGAATGGGACAATGAGTTTGACGTCAGGGGCGCTAGAGAGCGACCCCGCCTTGTACTTGTCGTACGCCTCGTAAAACGTGTGATGGATACGAACGAGAATGTCCTGCAGATGAAGAAGATAATCGTCCTCATCTATGTGTCCAACCTCTTCAGGCTCGAGCTCAGCGTCCGTCTGTTGGTTCGCTTCTGCTGTCTCTGTAGCTGTTTCCGTCGCGTCTTTGTCTTCCACTTTTTCTGGATTCGAAGACGACGACGACGTTTCACCCTCTCTTTTGGAACCTGTCTCGGGGTTTTCTTCTTCTCTTTCCTTGGAGGAAACATCCACAACAGCAGCCTTTGTGGTATCATTAACATTTAGTTCCTGATCTTTTCCGTCGACAGTTGCGTTTGTTTTCTCCTCACTTGTAATCACCTCCATGCTTTCCTGAGCCGCAGAATCTGCAATATCTTTCATATCTTCATCACCACCCTTCTCGTCAGACGTTTTGTCCTTCGTATCAGAAAGGTCTTCATTGTTCCCTCCTGGTTTGTCTTCTCCTTTATCGTTTTCCTCAACAGAAGCAGCTTTGTTACCTGACTCTTCTTTCGAGTTCGTGGATTGTTCAGATTTTTCTTGTTTTTCGTCTGCTGTGTCATCCGGTTTCCCCGCGTCTCCTTTCGAGCTAGCAGGTTGTTTAGCCTTGGCTTGGCCTGGTCCTGTAAAACTTTGGAAATATTCATCGTGTGGAATTGGATACTTCTAATGGTTTCTAAATAATGATAACAGCATTCTACCATTATTTACCATTTTTTGTAAATGGTTCAGTGGGCTGGGAAGATAGCAATTCACACATCCTTGCAAAGTATGGTTGGGTGCCATGCAACAATGGTCCACCACAAAGGATCCACCAGTGCCCAGCAGTGAAATCTAAAAATATACAGATAAAACAATGGGGCTTACTTTTATGGGGGCAATAAACTAATTTAACCATTTGGCGAGGTTTACCATTTTTTGTAAATATTTGTAAACATCAAATAATCACACAGAGGTTTCACAATTATTCTAAATAAAGATATTTTTGTACAGTTACTTTCAAAATGTTTTTTAAATATTCAAAGGAATTCAAATATGTTAGTACTTTCTCAGTCAATTTTTTAAAAATAATTTGATTATTGTGGCTCAGATATTCTTTTATTCAAAATAATTCAGACTAATTATAAATATCGCCTAAAAACCCTCATGGTGTCTTGGAATGGACTCTAGTCTCAAAATTAGTCATTTGTAAGTTTTCTCAATCTTCAACTGGCAGGTTATCAAAATTGGCATTTTGAAGATGGGATTTTATACATCTTTATATACTTCACTAGTAGACACCCTGAAAGTGGTCTACTAGTGGTCTACTAGTGATTTATTTTGTTCAGGTACAGGTACAGGTATTGAGGTGTCCAGGTCCCGATCTGTACCTAAACAATTTCATAGGTACAGGGTTTAGGTACACAGCCCTGTAAGAACAATGAATGATCATCTTGCATATAGAATTATTTTTTCTTCATATGTCTCTTTCATGGTATATCGTTGGACATATAATCACAGATGTACAAAAATGCATCTTCTGACAACGCTTTACCATATTGCATGAATATAAAATTGTACAATTTGGCGGTTGAAAAAATTGTAGAGAATTCACGTGCCGTAGAAAAAAAGCAAAAACTACATTTTCTAGCCAACCCAAATGGTTGTTGGTCCCTACATGAATAAGGTCATGTTCATTCGATTATACGGAAGACATACCCACGTGCATCAATTTTTGTTCATCTCCAGAAAAAAGTTTCCTACCACACTGTAATTTTTACAATGCAGCTGCAAAATGACCAAATGTATGCCATAATTGGTACACAAAATAAAAACATTGGAAAAATGGATACTAACATCGTAAAATGCCAAGAAGATGTGAAAGAACAAAAATGAAGGATCTATTCAGAACATACTCGGTTTGTTTCGTCATTTGTTCAACCTTCCTGACCACTTAGATTTCATAGTGATGGCAACTTTTTTTCATGACAAACATTTTTTGCATCAATTTTGGGGCTCAAAAAGGATGTCATCCATATAACTGAATCAATATGGCCTGTATATAAAATATATGAACTCACACACAAGTGCTACTATACGGTACTATCGTTCAAAGACTTCATGAGACGCCAAACTACATGTATCGTCTAAAGTGAAAGTCTGATTTGGCAAATCCATTTCTTAAGTTCCAAGGAGAATGGTGTTCTTGAAAGATAGAACAGCCCTTAAGTACAAAAAGTGTATCAAAACTTACTTTTCCTGATACAGTAACTTCCTAGCCCTCTGCTTTAACTTGATTCAAACCTGCAAATCATGTCCGACTTTCAGCTCAGTATATTTACATATAACAAAACATTATTTATTACGGCCATTTTTACACTTGGAAAGACATCTTTTATCTTTCAAGGGAAGCAAATCTTAGAACATTTTTGTTACTGGATTTGATATTTCAAGTCATAGGAAAAAGATGTTATTCTCTATTTTCATCATTAACCGCTGACTAAAACATGGCCATCAAACATTTGAAGTTTCTAACATCTTTCCAAGTTTAAAGTGGCCAATTATAAACTGTACATGCATTTAAGTTTGCGGTGTTTTTGTTTGCGCTAAGGAGAAAATATCGTAAATATTCAGTTTGCATACATGCTATAGTTAGTTGAAAGAATTATCAATATCTACATGTATACGGATACCGCCTACTAGCCACTGGGCAAGGGTGCTACAGTTGCCTCCAATACATCATAATACTGTACAATACAAGACAAAGGGTAGGCATCCAGACGATAGAACAAAACTTTCTGTTGTGGTTTTGAGTTTGCGGTGAAGCGGTCAACAGGAAAACAGCCAACATAAAACCACCGCGAACTTAAATGCATTTACAGCAACATGTTTTTATAAATCTTTTTTTATAAACATTACACATGACTATAGCACTACTCTGTTAGAAACATGCTACACCTATTGACATTAGAAGAACTCTGCCTCTAGTGCAGCAGCCATTTCATCGGCCTCTGAGTCGCTACTGCTACCAGAGGAGCCATTTTCTCCATCCTCCTCCTCCCTTTTTCTTTTCTTACTCACCACAGTGTCTGAAGACCCTCTACTGTCCTCTCCCCTATCCCCCTCTCGCTCTCCCCTGCCCCCCTCCCCCTCTGATTCACTGTCGCTGTCTTCACTAAAGGCTTCCTCTACTTCCTTGTCCATGTTGGCAATGTCTTCTGAGGAGAAAGCCATGAGCGGATTTGTCTCTGCTATCGTGGAAAGCCGACGTTTCCGTGTGCCGCGCGATGAGGTCGGTTCTTCGCCGTCTGCCGAACTCGCATCTTTGTGGGGTTTCTCGGGGTAGGGGTGGGGGACGAACCTGTGGTCACCCCTAATCTCGGGATGGTTGAACTCCAGTTCTGTAGGATACATGCCGTGGGTGGGAGGGTACATTACGTGCTGAGGGGGATACGGGTAGTGCTGGTACATGTAAGGATGCCTGCGAACTCTTTTCCCCGTGACGGGATCGTATGTTGCAACTTCTTCCACTAGATTCTGGTGAGCCACTGGTTGTGTTGGTATGGGTGGGGTGTCCACAGGTTGGTTTTGTGCTTGAACCTGTCTATCAGAGTCTGTCTCTTGTTCCGCGTTCCCATCGTGCTGTAGAGAGCTGTCTGCTTCCTCCCTTACAGGAACATGTGGGGAAGACTGGTCGTCTTGGCTTG
This sequence comes from Branchiostoma floridae, assembly GCF_000003815.2. Taxonomy (NCBI): domain Eukaryota; kingdom Metazoa; phylum Chordata; class Leptocardii; order Amphioxiformes; family Branchiostomatidae; genus Branchiostoma; species Branchiostoma floridae. The sequence continues at coordinate 5,844,806 of NC_049980.1, read as the reverse complement.
TTGGCTGTGCGTCTGCAGTGGTTGCAGGCCTGGCCTCCCCCGTCGGGAGCAGTGGTACGGTCCCGGCGATGAGGTTTTCCCGCTTGGCGGGGGAGCTGTCCACGACGGGGAATATCCGCTCGTCCACATGCTCCCAGCGCTCCCAGCAACACCAGAGCCACGCCCTGTCCACGATGCACACCTGGCTGCCTCGCCCCCGCGTCGAGTTCCACTCCTGTATAACCCTCGCCTTCTCCGTTCGCAGGTTCGCCGCCACAAGGTGAGTCGTACCGCCCTTATCCTGCTCGCTTCCGCCATCCTTCCCGGGCGGGAAGAACTTCCGCACGACGCGAGCTCCCATGAGAGTTGCTGCTCGGAATTCGGGCGACTTCTCCGGAACTATGTTGGTTGGGATCACCCCACTGAACAGGAGCACAGCCCCCCGCAGGGTCTGTTTACGCAGAAATGGGACAATGAGTTTGACGTCGGGGGCGCTAGAGAGCGACCCCGCCTTGTACTTGTCGTACGCCTCGTAAAACGTGTGATGGATCCGTACGAGAATGTCCTGCAGATGAAGAAGATAGTCGTCCTCATCTATGTGTCCAACCTCTTCAGGCTCGAGCTCGGCGTCTGTCTGTTGGTTAGCTTCTGCTGTCTCTGTCGTTGTTTCCGTCGCGTCTTTGTCTTCCACTTTTTCTGGATTCAAAGACGACGACGACGTTTCACCCTCTCTTTTGGAACCTGCCTCAGGATTTTCTTCTTCTCCTTCCTTGGAGGAAACATCCACAACGTCAGCCTTTGTGGTATCATTAACATTTTGTTCCTGATCTTTTCCTTCGACAGTTGCGTTTGTTTTCTCCTCGCATGAAGTCACCTCCATGCTTTCCTGAGCCGCAGAATCTGCATTATCTTTCATATCTTCATCAACACCCTTCTCGTCAGACATTTTGTCCTTCGTATCAGAAAGGTCTTCATTGTTCCCTCCTGGTTTGTCTTCTACTTTATCGTTTTCCTCAACAGAGGCATCTGCAGGTTTGTTACCTGACTCTTCTTTCGAGTTCGTGGATTGTTCAGATTTTTCTTGTTTTTCGTCAGCTGTATCGTTTGGCTTCCCTGCGTCTCCTCTCGAGCTAGCAGGTTGTTTAGCCTTGGTCTGTCGGAGAGGGGAGGCGTTGGGGTCGTTGACATCCCCGACCCCCATGAAGTACTCGTACTTCTTCACGCGGACCAGGTTCGGGGCGTCGTCCCAGACATCCGCGCGGTCGTCGATGATGGCCACCATGGAGTCACCACATGGAAACAGGGACCTGGAAGGACACAAGTCAGATATCATCTCATGCTACTAAAATAATACTAAATGACATGACAATAAAAATAGCAACTACACACTAGAAGTTATTCTTTACATCATTAAAGACTGTAGGTACCAAAAGATTTCCACAAGATAGGTGACTTAGTTATCCTTTGCAAGAACTGTTATATACATGTAGTGCCCTTGAATATGGGAAAATGATAGTCCCCATCTTTTAAGATGTTTTAAAATCTTTCGGATCTTTCATCACATACTAAGTTAGGTCCAGGTTCAGGTCCTGACCTGCACCTGATCCTCTGGACCTGAATTTTCTGTACCTCAGGGTTGGACAAGTCCACTAGCCCGATTGTCCTGGGCAAGTGAAAGTGTCTATCGGGCAAGTGAATGTCCTTCCCCACTTGTCCGATCAGGCAAGTAAGATTTTTCCATGAGATTTTGATATACATGTTGCTTATCGCAGTTACCGCATCAAGCATTGGTCAACACCGAAAAATAGAGCCAATAATAAAAGAATTCCATTGCTGCACGTGAAAATACATAGTGAAAAATGTTAGTTAGATTTTGGGCAAGCAGAAAGCTGGTTCGGGCAAGTAATGTTGCATGTACTTGCCCGATAGGACAATTGAGTTTTAGAAAACTTGTTAAACACTGTACCTATCCCTACAGTCTATAAGGTTTTTTCTACACTTGTCCCAAATACCTTTATCATCACTGCACTTCCTGCCACTCACCTGAGGTTGGCGTTCTTACGGTTCAGGTCCTCACTCTCGTCCCGCGACAGGATGCGCTGGTAGAACAGCTTGCCCTTGGGGTCCAGGAAGGTCGCGACCTTGTGGGCATACTCACGGTTCCCGAAGGAGAAGACGTGGAGCTCGTAGAACTGCGAGACGTACTGCAGGAAGTCGCTGGTGTGGGGGCGCAGCCGCGTGAACATCTCTGGTCGGCTGCCGTGTGTGTAGATGTCCTGGGGTAGAGGGGGGGGGCATAAAAGTTCAAGTCAGAAGATATTGTGTGCATTTACTAGTACATGCAGTATTACAAGTCCTGGCAGGGCTCGAAATACTGGGTGCATGTGCTTGAAATACTGGGTGCATGTGCACCCAGGTGCACCCAAAATTGGAGCTGTGCGCACAATTATTTTCTGTGGGTGCACAAGGTCTTACCCTGACTCCATTGACTAGCCTGGGATCCACAGGCTCCTGAGCAGAGTGGATAAGAGTCTGGTCCAGGTCTACCATCAGTACCAGCTTACGGTTGTCCAAAAGTTGTTTCTCCTCCCTCTGTGCCAGGAGTCGGGCTTCCTACAGACAGACAACAATAAATGGGTCAAATCACACATAGTATACATCATGTACTCTATAAGGTCTCATTGAGGTATTACTCCGCGAGTGGGTACCCTAATAGAGATCCGAGCCAGAAATGAACGCCTGCACGGATGCATGTTTTTAGCGGTGAGAATTCCCTTTTAGCCAGCGGAACTGATCTCAAAAGTTAGATTGGTGAAAGCTTGTTTGTAACTGAAGATATTAGCACTGCAGGTAAAGTTTTGCAGCCGCGCGCTAGGTCGGAGGCACACAGCCCTGGGTTCTGAGTGGTGCGGTTGTACACTCAAAGCGAAAAAAGTGCCTTTTTTGGGGATTGACTAATCGTAGTTTGTAATTGCTATGAAAAAAGAACCAGTGTCTATTTGACGTTGGCAATTTTTTCCCACGATATTGGGTAAATGTGCTCAACATAGAATGAAAAATCTGCTAAAATTTTACGTAGCGTCATTATGAACGCGCCCATGAAAAACACGAATTATAACATATAAGTCTATGGAAAGAAGAAACTCATCAATGAGACCATAATATACAGCACAGAAAATTTGCCAAAAGTGTTGAGTGTGCTGTACACTCTAACTAAGTTACTCATTTGGTAAGTATTGAAAATTTGATTTTCAAATCAGTTAAACTTCTGAATTTCAGAATCACAATAGATGAAACATAGACGTCCAAAAAAAAATTAGTCTAAGACGACATACAAAGGTTACTTAATTGTAGTGCCATCTAATTCTCAAAATGCAATGTTTGCTGTGGTTTTAAGTTCGCGGTAACACCATAGACTGCAGTCTAATAACATAATAGAAAAATGTTCGCGGTGGTTTTAGGTTCGCGGTGATGCGGCCACCGCGAAAACCGTGAACATTAATCCACCGCGAACATTTCTGCATTAACAGTAACACAATTAGAAGAGAGAGACTGGCAATTAGTGGGCTGCTGAAAGTTGAATCTATTGTTACGAAATAAAAGACTAAGCTCACCTCCTGCGTGACCCTGAGGCCAGGAACAGTGTGCACCATGCTGACTGATGCTGCTGTGGTGTCCGCAGGTTTGGGGGAGCCCTGTTTGGGGGAGCGGGCTGACGGACCACTGAGAGGAGACAGGGAAGGTAGAAGTGATGTTAGATCAGGCTTTAGATTGGATTTTATTATATTATATTATATAGGGGGTCAAAATTTCTTAGTGACTGAGATTCATGACATGGCAAATGCTACAGACATGAGTATTGTAGGGGGTCAGGAGACATTGACCTTCCATGGTTCTAAGAGATCTTAAGTAATAATGGTGCATTCTGAGATATCCTAAGGGGCAAATTACTGTCAGAGTCTTCAACTGTGACCTAGGGTATCTGGGACAGAAGGGCATTTGGGATACAACACAGGCCTGGTGCAATGGCGTGGGTAGAGTGTTCGCCTTGCATTTGGTAGGTCGTGAGTTTGATCCCCGGCCGAGTCATTCCAAAGACTTTAAAAATGGTACATGCTGCTTTCTGTGTTTAGCACTCAGCACTAATGAGAAAGAGTATGGAAGTTAAACACACATCATTACCAGAGGACCAGCTCCCTGCTGTAGTGGCTTGAACATGTGTGGCCCAAGGGCTACTCTAAATCGAGATGGGCGCCACCCCTAAGCATCTGCACAGATGTACGGGCAACTTTAACTTAACTGTAACAGGCCAAACCCAATGCATGTGAAGATTCTGTAAATAAATCCAAGTCAGTGTTTGGTACTGTACTTACTCCTCCTTCCTGAGGTCCTCCCCACACTCAGCACACATGTCCCAGATCACAGTACGGTGCAGACATTTGGCCTCGATGTCCAGCAGGGCCGTCCTGGGGAGAGGTCAACAAATACATGGTCATTGTACTTTTGCTACACATTCTGCAATTAGTAGTACTAAAACATGGTTGTCACCTCCTGGCATAACACATAAGGTTTGTACTTAGTACAATCTGCATATCTAGACAGATTTATTTGATCCACTCAACCCGTGAAGAACCCCTACTATTTTCGATAAGTATTTATGTGCTGGAGGTGAGACTCTCCTCAAACACAGGTCTTGAACATTAGATGTACTAGTAGGTCCTCAGGACCTACTAGTACATCTAATGTTCAATCTGAGGGATGTCCTTTATAGAAGAAGTTTGTTCTCATTTCCATGTGTATTCGTGTAAAAGATTTTTGTATTTTGTTTGTTTGTTAGTTAGTTTATTGAGATCTCCATTGGACTTTGAAGTTCTGCAAAAATTAGTGGACAGATCAGTCGACTTCTGGTAATTGCAGCTATTTTGTGGTTACTTAGCTTCATCATGAAGGTAATTACCGCTGTCCAGGACAATAACGTACGTTGTTTACAACGTCTTTCGAATTCTGCTCGTACTCAAATGTGTATGTATACTTTATATTTAGCAGGACATAGAACGATAAATACATCCTTCAAGTCTACGACATCAGACCAAAAACGGTACCGTGGCAGACATTAGACTCACCCGGGCGAGACGACGTCCCCCACCGCCCGTCTCAGCTGCAGCACCACCCCCACCCTGTCCGCTCGGATCTTCACCTCTCTCCCCTGCCCGCCAGTCGCCCCCCTCCCACCCTGCGACTCCGACGACTCCTCCGCATTGTCAGCGCGGTCCCCCTCGTCTGTGGCCCCGCAGACGGCGAGGACAGTGCCCTGGTACACGCTGTCGCCCGGCTGGACCTTCCACTTGACCAGCCGGGCTGTCGACGAGCCCGGGAAAGTCACAGTCTCCTTCATTTTCGCGCGGGAGATCGTAGCATCACCTCCATGTTGATGATGACGACACAATGCCTCCTTTTACCGAGGAACTGCAGTTTTGGGATGAACTGCTAGGTGGCGCTACTGAGCAGTCCAAAACATTTCATCCAAAATATTTCTGCGACACGTTTGTGCTCGCATGTTCCGGCCGAGTAACCATGCAGAATTCACACTGGGAAAGAGTTCCTTCTGTACAACATACAGGTATACGATTAGCTACTTTCTTAGCCATGTTCTGTACAGTATGTTATGGTATTAGAAGTAGAAAATGTCGCCAGTAGAGGTTTAGGCACAACGTATGTTTTCCACCGGCCAAACCCGGAAGTAAAGTAATAATCATCTGGTGTAATGACGCAACAAAGTACACGTACCCTCGCCTTTTTGTCACCGATACAGTGTACTTGTTAAGTTATGCCCATCTAGCTATATGAGACAATAATTGGTTCTTTCCGGCATAACCTTGATAAACGTACTTTGATATTTGCTGTACCAATCGTCAAGACATCACCTGTTTGTGTTGTATAGCGAGTTGACAGGGTCGCCATTATAATCTATATTTTCTCAGAGCCTCTTGCCACCTGTATTTTCTATATTCTGGACATGGATCAATGCAGTGTTTTCTGTGCCCTTTCCTTGACAATTTTCACACCCCCTTCTATCCCCCTACTTAACAGTAAGCCAGGAAACCCAAACATTTTTACTAAATTTCCGAATCACCCCTCCCTACTCAGGTGACGCCCAGTCAGGCAGCCATGACAGTTACGCTCTCCAGGGTGTCGAGATGAAACTGTCTCCAACAATTGCGCCGACCAACAAGGTACCAAAATATATCTTAACATTGTTCTCAAATAGCGTACTCTTAGAAAAGACGATGTGCTTTCTTCAGAAGCAAGTTTCTTTATTCATTGTTTCGAACATTAGACGTCTTTCAGTGAATCACGTCTTTCAGGGAAGACCGAGGGGTACCCTCCCGTACATCCGACAGTCCATCGGGACAAATTTGTGGCTTCGTAGCCCGGCCGCCAGGCTACATTCCTGACGGGAATAGGTGCCATTGGCATGGGACCTAAGCCTAATCATGCAGCATTGAGCTGACGAATATTCTTTTCCGTCTTTCCACAGGTGTGCCTTCCCGTACAGTACAGCCAAAACAGCCATTCCAAAGCGTCTGCCGTACTGGCAGAGGCTAACTATGATTTCTCCGTTGAGAGGCGTGTCTTGGGTATGGACGTGGAGGGAAGCAACGAGAGGAGTTAGCGCCTATGTAACTTCGGTCTAATGTAGAGGTCATTTTGTGCAAAGAGACATTACGTATATGGTGTGCAAATAAGATGTATTTTTGTGTATGTATATATACATCAACATGTACATGTATATGGATATGGATACAGCAATACGCTCATGAAAACACAGCAATTCAGATACAAACATGTTATCTTATTTTTGTAGCGTATTTATTACGTATGCAAACAAGATATCAGCAAATCCAGTAGTCATTTGTCTTTTGCAAACTTTTAAGCTTTTTTACTTAAAAGTAGCATGGACAGCAACCGTACAATTGTAAAATCTTTACGTACATATACCTGTACCAGGTTGTGAGGATGTATATTTCAGACTATCACAAATATTCAAAAGAATATCCAGAGACATAATATTGGTCCATGTAGAAGACATAGTGATATAGAAAGACTTTCTGAGCTGCATATACCTGTTTAGATGATGTGTCTATTGTAGAAAGTTTCACAGTTATACAGAGTACAAGCAACTACGGATCTATGGCGTTCAAACGCATGCAACACTATATTATAATACACAGCCATTCAGGCATATCATGCAATAAACTACCTTATTTTTTGCGAGGACTTCACATGTTTTCATAGCTTCTTCAGGCAGGGTTAGATCAGCCTACCCTCGTCACTATTGACATTAACTTACCCTATGTAATAAATATATCAACCAAAAGGCCGAACATGAAGTTTCTGGTACAATCGTTGAAGTACCTAAATGACGTTGTTGTCTACTGACGCCCTTATGTTTGTCCACAAACCTACCTCAATGTTCCACGAATCCAGACAATGTGTATTAAGTAGATTTGTCGTTGGTATTGATGCACTGTATATTTCTTAATGAATGAAGTTCTTAGGGATGAGCTGAACTGAATAGATCTATTTCTTTGAAAATGAGAATTGATCCAAAAATCGACGAAAACCATACTGAAGAAGAAGTCATTAAAAACTTTCAATTAACTCAGGACGTAGTCTGGAATATATCATTATCTTGTACGTGGTACAACAGTAATTCGGAACGTTTTTCAGATGGATTCTTGTGGATAGCTCTACTGTCGAGTTTTCAACTCCGTATCCACAGGCTTTGATTGTATTATAAAGATGAGACAATGTCTTCAAACGCGGCATTGCTCTGTCCTTCAACTTGTCTGTCTTCTCTGTTGCGTTGCACGCACGAAACGTCAGCTTCATCTGCTGACAGAACGTTACAAGTATCTCTTCCCGTTGCCGATAACCTTATGAACGATGGTGACTGGATTTCACCAGTATGCCCAGGCCTCGCAGAGTCTTGTTGCGCGCTCCTTGAGTCAGATGTCTCAACAACTTTCTGCCTTCTTGTCGGAGAACTTCTGACGTTAGCCAGCTTACCACAGCACACTTTTTTCACGGCTGTTTGTAGTTCCTTACTACTGAGTCCATAGATGACAGGGTTGCTGAAGCAAGGCACGGTCAGATACAGGAACTGCACTGTACGTTTGACGATGTGTACCGACAATCTTTTGTTCGACGGCGTAGCGATGAGAGAGATGCCGATTTGGATGTATCGTAGGATCAGAAAGACCAAAAGGACGGCGATTTGAGCTGAAATTGTTCGTTCTGTTCGCTTGTTTCTCAGGCTGCTATCGGACCGCCTGTGTGGTAAGAACTGCCGTTGCCGCTTCTGATACTCTTTTGTTTCTAAGTACACTTTGCCGTAGGAGAGGAAGATGACTGCGATGCAGATCAACTCACAGACGACCCAGATGATGTAAAAACGTTTCTCGGCGTGTCCCCGTGAGCCCAACTCCGCTAACATACAAAACGGCGCGCCGATGTTGCAATTGTCTGTGTGCCAGTAGATGCCAATGATGTAGAGCGGACTCTGCGCGATGGAAACTGTCCAGGCGGCGGCAATCTTTACCAGAAGACGCGGTAAGTCTAACTTTTCCTGATAGTGAAGTGCGTTGCAGACAGCTTGGTAGCGGTCCCAGGCCATCAGCGTTAGGGTAGAGAAGGTGCAGCAAGAGGCCACATAGAAGTAGCTCGCCTGAGTCCAACAGAACCAAGCCGGGTTGTTGTTCCCTCCCATAACGATGTTCACCACCGAGCTGGGGATGAAGAGGCTGCCTTGGGCGATGTCCAGGACGCAGAGACTAGCGGGAAGGACGAATCGCGGCCGCCATAGCTTTTTGGTCCGCAGGATGGCGACGAGGAAGAGACAGTTCAGGCTGAAAATCAGCACCAAGGACGGCACCAGCCAGAACAGCTGCAGGAGTTTGCCCAGGAGAGTTGTCTGGAGAGGGTCTACATCGTACTGTGCTGTGGCGTTTCTTGTGTCGTTTTGCATGTCAGACGCATTGGTCGTATCTTGAAGCTCGGTACACATGGTTGGATTCAGAGCAATTCGTGTTCGTTCTTCGCACATATTTCAAACACATCTATCAAACGATGTTTTGACAAGAGCAAACGAGATTCACTAGCCAAATATGCTCTTTTCGAAGACCATACCCCTTTCCATCGTCAACGAAAAGTCACATCTGCATTAGCGCTCTCTTCCATATGGAACGACCTTTACTTATATAATCGTGTTAGACTTGGTTTCCACGCGATTTTTGACATGACAAACACTAATGTACCTTTGACAGTTCAAGAATCATTTGATGACTTATTGAGTACTAAACACTCTGAGTACTCATACAATATATTGCGTGCAAACACAAAAGCCCTTGTCACCGCACGACATGCATGCCAATCAGACATATCATACAATAAACAATAAATTCAGACTTCGCATGTTTTAATAGCTTCTTCAGGTAGGATTTGGTCTTCCTACCGTCGTCACTAACTTAAATTACGTATTACGTTTTACTGTATCAAAATTTGGGGCGAACATGACATTTCTGCCTCATAGATACAATCGTTGAAGAATATAACTGATGTCGGTATCTACGGACTCACATGTGTCTGTCCCTAAGTCTACTTCATTGAACCATGAATCCAGACAATGTTTATTGAGTACGCCCATATTTGCTATCGATACATTGTGCATCCATTCATGTGAACGTGGGGAAGTCGTTGAAATAAGTGGTCAATAATATACATTTAGCTACAGTCACGTTTGGAGACTTTTGGTGGAATGGTCTTGGTGATAGCCCCTCGGTCGTGTTTTCAACTCTGCACCCACAATCCTGCCCTTGGAAAAATTTTATTATAAAGACGAAGTAGTTTCTCCAAACCCTGCGTTGTCTTCTCCCTGAAACGGCCTTCTTTCTCTGTTGCACGAAACATTTCCATCCTGTGTCAGACTGTCACAAGTTTCTCTACTAAATGTCGATGATCGTATGAACGATGGTGATCGGATGTCACGAGTATGAACGGGCCTCTCAGAGTCTTGTTGCACGCTCCTTGAGCGAGACATTTTAACAACGTTTCGTCTCCTTGTCAAAGGACTTCCGTCGTTCGCCGGCTTACCACAGCACACGTTTCTCACGGCTGTTTGTAATTCCTTACTACTGAGTCCATAGATGACAGGGTTGCTGAAGCAAGGCACGGTCAGATACAGGAACTGTACTGTGCGTTTGACGATAAGTACCGAAATTCTTTTGTCCTCTGATGTAACCAAGAGTGAAATGCCGATCTGGATGTATCTAATAATCAGGAACACGAAGAGGATTGTAACTTGCGCCGAAATTGTTCGTTCTGTTCGCTTGTTTCTCTGACTGCTATCGGACCGCCTGTGTGATACGAACTGCCGTTGCCGCCTCTGATACCCTTTCGTCTCTAGATACACTTTGCCGTACGAAAGGCATATCACTGCGATGCAGATCAACTCGCACACGACCCAGATGACGAAGAAACGTTTTTCGGAGTGCCCATGGTTGCTTAACTCCGGCAACGTACAAAACGGGGCATCAATTTTACAATCGTCTGTCTTTCGGTACATGCTGATGATGTAGGCTAAACTCAGTGCAAGGGAACATGTCCAGGCAGCGGCAATCTTTGTCAAAAGACGTGGCAGATCTAACTTCTCCTGATAGTGAAGTGCGTTGCAGACAGCTTGATAGCGGTCCCACGCCATCAGTGTTAGAGTAGACAAAGTGCAGCAAGCGCCCACGTAGAAGTAGCTGGCCTGAGTCCAACAGAACCAAGCCGGGTTGTTGTTCCCTCCCATAACGATGTTCACCACCGAGCTGGGGATGAAGAGGCTGCCTTGGACGATGTCCAGGACGCAGAGACTGGCGGGAAGGACGAATCGCGGCCGCCACAGCTTCTTGGTCCGCAGGATGGCGACGAGGAAGAGACAGTTCAGGCTGAGAATCTGCACCAAGGACGGCACCAGCCAGAACAGCTGCAGGAGTTTGCCCAGGAGAGTTGTCTGAAGAGGGTCTACATCGTGGCTGACTGTGGCGTTCCTTGTGTCGTTCTGCATGCCAGACGCATTGGTCGTATCCTGAAGCTCGGTACACATGGTTGGATACAGAGAAATTCGTGTTCGTTCTTCGCACATATTTCAATCACATCTATCAAACGATGTTTTGACAAGAGCAAACGAGATTCACTAGCCAAATATGCTCTTTTCGAAGACCATACCCGTTTCCATCGTCAGCGAAAAGTGACTTATGTATTAGCGCTATATTCCATAAGGAACGACATTTACTTATATAATCGCATTAGTCTTGGATTCCACGCGATTCTTGACATGACAAACACTAATGTACTTTTGACAGTTTAAGAATTCTTTGACAACTTACTGAGTACGAAACACTCCGAGTACTCGTACAATATATTGCGTGCAAACACAAAAGCCCTTGTCACCGCACGGCATACACGACTGTATGTGTGAGTGTGTGTGTGTGTGTGTTTTCTGATATATTTGTGGTCAGCAGAACCTTAAGTAGATGGATTGTAATGAAATATGATATGTAACTAGGGATTGGAAAGACGGTAAAAATCGATTTTGGCCCCCCTGGTGTGTGTTCTTTATACTGCAACAGAAATTACGATTTTGTATCTATTTTCTGGACATGCTATGGTCTTGACATTTTGATAGCTTTTAATGTAAGAATGAAGTTGTGTATGGTTTGGCGTTAGAAGGAAACGACACTATATTGTGGGATATACATATAGACAATCAGGCATATCATGCAATAAAGAATAAATTCAGACTTCGCATGTTTTAATAGCTTCTTCAGGTAGGATTGGGTCAGCCTACCGTCGTCACTAACTTAAATTACGTTTTACTGTATCAAAATTTGGGGCGAACATGACATTTCTGCCTCATAGATACAATCGTTGAAGAATATAACTGATGTCGGTATCTACGGACTCACATGTGTCTGTCCCTAAGTCTACTTCATTGAACCATGAATCCAGACAATGTTTATTGAGTAGGCCCATATTTGCTATCGATACATTATACATCCATTCATGTCTTTATAGATAGGATCGAGAGGTAAAACACGTGAACGTGGGGAAGTCGTTGAAATAAGTGGTCAATAATATACATTTAGCTACAGTCACGTTCGGAGACTTTTGGTGGGATGGCCTTGGTGATAGCCCCTCGGCCATGTTTTCAACTCTGCGCCTACAATCCTACCCTTGGAAAAAATTGCATTAAAAAGACGAAGTAGTTTCTCCAAACCCTGCGTTGTCTTCTCCCTGAAACGGCCTTCCTTCTCTGTTGCACGAAACGTCTTCATCCTGTGTCAGACTGTCACAAGTTTCTCTACTAAATGTCGATGATCGTATGAACGATGGTGATCGGATGTCACGAGTATGAACGGGCCTCTCAGAGTCTTGTTGCACGCTCCTTGAGCGAGACATTTTAACAACGTTTCGTCTCCTTGTCAAAGGACTTCCGTCGTTCGCCGGCTTCCCACAGCACACGTTTCTCACGGCTGTTTGTAGTTCCTTACTACTGAGTCCATAGATGACAGGGTTGCTGAAGCAAGGCACGGTCAGATACAGGAACTGTACTGTGCGTTTGACGATAAGTACCGAAATTCTTTTGTCCTCTGATGTAACCAAGAGAGAGATGCCGATCTGGATGTATCTAATAATCAGGAACACGAAGAGGATTGTAACTTGCGCCGAAATTGTTCGTTCTGTTCGCTTGTTTCTCTGACTGCTATCGGACCGCCTGTGTGATACGAACTGCCGTTGCCGCCTCTGATACCCTTTCGTCTCTAGATACACTTTGCCGTACGAAAGGCATATCACTGCGATGCAGATCAACTCGCACACGACCCAGATGATGAAGAAACGTTTTTCGGAGTGCCCATGGTTGCTTAACTCCGGCAACGTACAAAACGGGGCATCAATTTTACAATCGTCTGTCTTACGGTACATGCTGATGATGTAGCCTAAACTCAGTGCAAGGGAACATGTCCAGGCAGCGGCGATCTTTGTCAAAAGACGTGGCAGATCTAACTTCTCCTGATAGTGAAGTGCGTTGCAGACAGCTTGATAGCGGTCCCACGCCATCAGTGTTAGAGTAGACAAAGTGCAGCAAGCGCCCACGTAGAAGTAGCCAGCCTGGGTCCAGCAGAACCAAGCCGTGTTGTTGTTCCCTCCTATAACGATGTTCACCACCGAGCTGGGGATGAAGAGGCTGCCTTGGACGATGTCCAGGACGCAGAGACTGGCGGGAAGGACGAATCGCGGCCGCCACAGCTTCTTGGTCCGCAGGATGGCGACGAGGAAGAGACAGTTCAGGCTGAGAATCAGCACCAAGGACGGCACCAGCCAGAACAGCTGCAGGAGTTTGCCCAGGAGAGTTGTGTGGAGAGGGTCTACATCGTGCCGGACTGTGGCGTTTCTTGTATCGTTCTGCATGTCGTTAGTGGGGCCCTGCAGCTTGGTACAGTTGGTTGGAAACAGCTCGATCTTCGCACATATTTCAAACACATCTATCAAACGATGTTTTGACAATAGGAAACGACGTTCACTAGCCAAATATGCTCTTTTCGAGGGCAATAGCCGTTTCCATCGTCAACGAAAAGTCACTTATGCATTAGCTCTCTCTTCCTCATGGAACGACCTTTACTTATATAATCGTATTAGACTTGGTTTCCACGCGATTCTTGACATGACAAACACTAATGCACCTTTGACAGTTCAAGAATTCTTTGACGACTTATCGAGTACTGAGTACACTCTGAGTACTCGTACAATATATTGCATGCAAACACAAAAGCCCTTGTCACCACACGAAATACATTTGGTGTTTTTATTGGGTCATAGAAAGCAAACACTGTTGGTACCTGAAAACGCACGCAATGCCATAGTGTATAACTACCTCGTATTGGTCTTGTTTCCATGGGCTAAGGAGGCAGATTCAACATCTTTGGTAGCAAGTTTAGAATTGATTTCGTAAAATGATATAGTATGTGTATACGTACATAACGTTCCACTCCGAGAGTTGGTAATACTTGCTGTTTACTTTGTCGGAGACGAGTGGTGAATTTTCGCATTTTGTTTGCATTCCAACCATATTTGTCATACCAAGGAGAGTGCGTCACTGTTTCTTTGTAACAGTAAGTTTGTTCTTCTGCAAATGATGAATAGTATATATGGTTTCTTTCTCTCTCGCTCGCTGTGCATCTGTGGTCAACATAACCTTAGAACCTATAGATGAACTGCTATCAATAATGATAATTGGTATGTAGATAGGGGTTGGTTAGACGAAGGTCAATGTCGATGTTTTAACCCCCTGGTATGTGAAATTGGTACTGCACTAGAACATCTGTTTTTTTATATATTGTTATGTTTAATCCATGTGTATGTCACTAGTCCGTAACTTCAGAAGACTTATATGATTGATACGTTTTGCCGAAGCGGAAGGCTTATCTGTCATTAGCGTGAAGTATGATTAATATGCTTATGATAAGAAGTACGGCTCCGTGCTGTGTCCATTTTGATTCGAATGCCCATAAATAAAGAGGGCATATGAGATTCAAGAAAAGGAAGCAACGAAATCATGCACGCAACATTCCGAATATCTGGGACCATCCTTAGTTGGTTTGACGCTTTTCGGAGTCAGTGCAAAACCCGACGCAGATACACAAGTAGACACGCAGGCACACACACACACACACACACACACACACATACACTCACACATACGTACACACACACAATCAAACAAGTACACAAACGCACACGAGCGCGCTCTCACCAAAGAATGGCGCATCAGACAAAAGCAGTTTACCCTTTTCATATTTATTGCTATAACATAATACGAAACTATCATAACAGTTCTAAGAAGGAAGAAACCTAGAGTCAGTACAATGAAAAATGTTGTGATCATTTTACATACACAAATCTGTTAGTTCATTTCTGTCAGTCTGGTTAGTGATAAGGTTGTTATTTGCTTATGACGGAATTGTTCCATCCTAACATGATGCCAGACAGCGTTCTCGTCTTCAGACGATGCTCTTGGTCGTGACACTTCGTAAATGTTTCTTTTCCTTCTCCCCCAACGTTTTGTGTTTAGTCCATATGTCCTCGCCACTGCGTTTTGCACGTCCTTACTGTTTAAACCGTAGATGATTGGATTACTGAAGCAAGGCACGGTCATGTACAGCAACAGGTATATCCGTTTGGTGATCAACATTTGCAATTTTTTCCCTTCAGAAGGCGGTGAAAGATACAGAAATAAAACGACGTAGCGGGGCACTAAGAAAGTAAAGAGAACGATTATTTGGGCTAATATTGTCCTTTCAGTTCGCAGATTTCCTGTGTACCTTTGTGTGTTACCCGTTTGTCTATTTGGCAATCTATGCCGCATGTGCCTCCGCTGATGCCCTTTTGTTTCAAGATACACTTTGCCGTACGAAAAGCAGATCATTACAATACAAGCTGTTTCGTAAGTTAAAGAGATCGCAGTCATACTTTTGTCAATTGTTACATCTGGTAGCAAAGTCAATTCAAGTAAAGTGCAGAAGGGGTACCTTATCGAAACGTCGTTGGGTGCCTCCATCGATCGGTAGACCATGAAAACGTAAAACGAACCTAACAGGGTAGAAAATGTCCATACAGACGCAACCTTTAAACAAAGGCATTGAAGAGAACCCTTCATTTGGTAGTGAAGTGCGTTGCAGATAGCTTGGTAGCGGTCCCACGCCATCAGCGTTAGCGTAGATAGAGTACACACGGCGCCAACGTAGAGGTAGCTAGCCTGGATCCAACAGAACCAAGCCGGGTTGTTGTTCCCTCCCATAACGATGTTCACCACCGAGCTGGGGATGAAGAGGCTACCTTGGACGATGTCCAGGACGCAGAGACTGGCGGGAAGGACGAATCGCGGCCGCCATAGCTTCTTGGTCCGCAGGATGGCGACGAGGAAGAGACAGTTCAGGCTGAGAATCAGCACCAAGGACGGCACCAGCCAGAACAGCTGCAGGAGTTTGCCCAGGAGAGTTGTCTGGAGAGGGTCTACATCGTGCCGGGCTGTGGCGTTTCTTGTGTCGTTCTGCGTATCAGACACAATGTTGGTACACTGCAGCCCGGTACACATGGTTGGATACAGAGCAATTCGTGTTTGTTCTTCGCTCATATTCTCAACGATATTCAGAACGGCTGCAGGAGTTTGCCTAACAGAGTTGTCTGAAGAAGGTCCGAACCGTACTGGGCTGTGGCGTTCCTTGTGTCCTTCTGATTGTCAGAAACATTGGCGGTACCCTGCAGTTTGGCCGGTAACAGAGTACTTCGTGACCGCTCTTCGCATGTATGTCAGTCTCTTCTCTCAACGGAATTCAGCAACAATTGCAAACGACGGGCAAAGGAAGTTGACTAGCCAAGTAATTGATAAGCCCCTTTCGTGAGCACTGCCTGTTGTCATCAGCTCAAGTCATACATTATTATTAGCACTCTCTTGCATATGGGACGACATTTACTTTCATAATCCTAGTAGACTTGGTTTCCACGCGATTCATGACACGTCAAACACTAATGCAACTTTGGCGGGTCAAGAATTCCTTTGACGACTTATTGAGTACAAAACCACTCACGTACCACAGGTACAATATATTGCGTGTATTTGTGTGTAAACACAAGCTCCTTGTCGCCGCACGACATGCAGTGTTGTTTTTATTAGGTCATACAATGGTCATATCGGTAAGCGTACCCATACATAATTGTGATGCTTCGGGTCCAGCGCCCATCTCCGTTTCGTAATCCTGGGGCCACACACATAGATCACTACAGCAGGGGGCTAGTCCACTGGTAGTATAGTGTGTTTAGCTTCCATACTCTTCCTCTTAGCAGAAAATTATGTGCCATTTTTGAGTCTTTGGTATTACCCGACTACAGCATCCAGTCTTCCTTAGTGGTCTCCTATCCAAATACTGTCTGGACTTCACGTTGCGTAACTTCCAAGATCGAGGGGATCTGGTGTATCAACTCGCCACCACCGTAGCGTTAAAGCACTGTTGAAACCACGAATCCAACGCCATGATGTCTAACCATATTCTATCGGGATTTATTCGATCATGAAATGAATATAATCGCATAAACAGGTTTGGTTTGGTTTGATTATAAAGATCTCCAAGTTTAGTTTCAACACATTCAAAGGATACTGAACTTCAAACAAACGTCATTTAATTCTTATCGTCTTATGTCTATCATGAATATATACACTTTGTTCCGGAAGCAAGTAGGTGGTCTAATGGAGGGATTGTTGTCCTTACAACATTAATACCTTTGATACAAGGTTCACTTGATGCCTCTTGTTGTGTCGTGTATGTACAGCACATTTCAAGTGTTATGATCATAAACAGTTTCACGTATGAAGGGAACCATGCCCTTGTGTATGTCATATACTAGTAATCTTTAATCCGTGATTTATATGTCACCACGTCAGTAACTCCAATGGAAGTAATATATTTTGCCGGAACGCAAGGCTTATCTGCCATTACCGTAAATTACATCATTGTTAATGATAAGAAGTACATTTGTATAGTTCTATGCTGCAAACAAACCTTAATCCTAATTCGCCACTACACTCCTTGCACTCCCGGTATTACGCAGATAGATCGCATTGTTTTGAAAAAGCAGTCATAAATTTGTCACCAAAAGAAAAAGATTAAAACACAACTGCCACTACAGTTCTAGTGCAAACTGCTAGGTGATCCAAACCTTCACCACTTCTTCCTTACATCAAGTGCTATCTGGCACAAAGTAAGACTACAATAGCATATCCAGTACAAAAGATACAACAACCAAACGTGTTGCTGCAGCATAAAGTTTGCACACTAGACGGGCCAAAATCGACCTTGACATTTGTCTTCCCAGTAACTACCCACATACTAAATATCTAGAGATTCTTGAGTTATTCCGACAACAAATATCCCGAAACGCGCGCGCACACACACACACACACACACACACACACACACACACACACACACACACACACACACGCAGACACACAGACTCAAATTCTATACCTCTATTTTTCATGGTACTCAACATGACCACTACCAGCCATTCATACATCATAGCCTTTAATCAGGTATGGCCTGAAGATGAAATTTAGTATACATAGTACCTGCCGTGCGGTAACAATGGTTTATGCTTGCACGCAATCATACATTGTTTAAAGCTGTCAAAGATTAACACCGTTATTTACAGTGTCATAATTTGCGTGAAAACCACGTCTAGCTATAAGTCTATGTTGATCCATGTCGTTGAAATCGCTAATGCATATATGCGACCTTGGCTCACAGGCACGAGAGAAATATGTGCGGAGAGTTCCCAATCGTTTATATCAGGCTGTAGAGTCTATAACATAATAGTTCAGTAGTTTTTGCTGGCGATATCACTAATGCTACCGATACGATGTAGACCCTTTAATTAGGACAACTCTTCCGGGCAAGCATCTGCAACTGTACTGGATGTCATTGAGAGAAGAGACTAAAGAGCGGACGCAAATTACTCTGTTTCCAACCAAGCTGAATGGTATGTTTCTGACACGCAGAAGGACATAAGGAACGCCACAGTCCATTACAATGTTGACACTCGCGAGACAACTCTTCTGAGAAAACTCATGCAGCCGTTCTGAATATAGTTGAGAATATGAGCGAAGAGCCAACACGAATTACTCTGTTTCCAACCATCTGTACTGCGCTGCAGAGTTCCACCAATATTTCTGGCATGTAGAACGACACAAGGAACGCCACATCCCGGCACGATGTAGACCCACTCCAGACAACTCTTCTGGGCAAACTCCTGCAGCTGTTCTGGCTGGTGCCGTCCTTGGTGCTGATTCTCAGCCTGAACTGTCTCTTCCTCGTCGCCATCCTGCGGACCAAGAAGCTATGGCGGCCGCGATTCGTCCTTCCCGCCAGTCTCTGCGTCCTGGACATCGTCCAAGGCAGCCTCTTCATCCCCAGCTCGGTGGTGAACATCGTTATGGGAGGGAACAACAACCCGGCTTGGTTCTGTTGGATCCAGGCTAGCTACCTCTATGTTGGCGCCGTGTGTACTCTCTCTACGCTAACGCTGATGGCGTGGGACCGCTACCAAGCTATCTGCAACGCACTTCACTACCAAATGAAGGGTTCTCTGCGATGCCTTTGTTTAAAGATTGCGGCCTCCTGGACTTTTTCCGCCCTACTAGGTGTGGTATACGTCACCAGGTTTTACGGGGAAATGAAGGCACCCAGCGGCGTTTCTGTGGCGTACCCCTTTTGCACTTTGCTTGAATTAAGTTTGCTACCAGGTGTAACAACTGACAAACGTTTTACAGCGATTTCTATAACTTACGAAACAACCTGCATTGTAATGATCTGCCTTTCGTACGGCAAAGTGTATCTTGAAACAAAACGACACCAAGGCAGGCACATAAGGAACTTTGAGTTGCCACACAGACGCACGGACAATGCAATAACGTATAGAGGAAGCCTGCGAACTGAAAGGACAATATTAGCTCAAATATTGGTTCTCTTTACTTTTTTAGTGCCACGCTTGGTCCTTTTATGCTTGAGTCTTTCACCGACATGGGAAGGGAAAATAATGTTGATTACTAAACGGGTAGCACTGTTAGTGTATATGACCGTACCTTGCTTCAGCAATCCAATCATCTACGGTTTAAACAGTAAGGACGTGAAACAAGCGGTGGCGAGGATATGTGGAATAAAGGTAAAACGTTGGACGAGAAGAAATAGAAACATTTACGAAGTGTCACGACCAAGAGCACTGTATGAAGGCGAGAACGCTGTCTGGCATCATGTTAGGATAGAACAATCTCGTCAAAAGCAAATAAAAACCTTGTCGCTAATTATACTGCAAGAAATGGACCAACAGAAAGATTTTGTAAAATAGTTTCAACTATTTGCATTGTACTGTCTTCTGCTTCCTCCCCCCCCCCCCAACAACTGTTATGATTAATTCTTTGTACGTGTCGGAATGACGATTCGCATTCAAAATGACGTTTTGTACTTATATGTGATGGTAATAAAGATGAAAACTTCTTTGTATGACTCGTCATTCTTTTACTCCAAAGTTCCTTTGCGTGCGGACAGGCTCGTGTATGTGTGTGTATATCTGTCTCATTTTTTCGTTCTGTAATTGTTTGTGTTTTTTTGCACATGTGCAGTGCTATTTTTTATTGATGCAGAAAGACGTCCAACCAACTTCCTGATTGTATTCGTTTCTGTTTTCAAATTCCATATGTACCAATATTTGTGGCCATTCAATGGTCACAGCATAGAGCTATACTTCTTATCATTGACAAGAACTTAATTCACGCTAATGGCAGACAATCCATGCCTCTGGGTTTTGAGCCAAATATTACTTGACGAATAGCGGCAGTTAAATTGTTTTATCTATGGTATAAACATGATAAAGTATAAAACACTGACTTTGAGCCTACATATTTTACAACACATTGTCACAACGGTGACGCAAATTACACGAAAAATACATACGTTGCGGCCTGATAGTGCATGCTGAATATTGTCCCTATAAAACATCATGTTGACCAATTCGTGCCTAAAGAACATTGCGCTATGACATAAATATGACATATGTTCCATTAGCGTATTTTATGATGTTCTTCATGCCGGGTGTTGGGGTAGGCCGAACCATATGTAACTCATATTGAAAGAAGATTTGCACAAGAAGGTTCAATCAGAGTTGACAACATTCGAGAAGATTCACTCAGTTGTAGTTGTAGTGGAGGACGTGAACAGTGCGCCCTCTAGCGAGACACTCCAACTATGTAGAGTCATAAGCTAACCTGATCACAATCTACCAAAATAAACAGCACTTGACTTGTCAGTCCAAACCAATTCAAAAGTCCCTTTATCTGATTAGGTTGGTAAACACATTAAGTATTCACGCCCTTTGGCTTAATTCGGAAGAAAACGATCATGTGGAGGTGTGGCGTGATGGTAGGGTATTTGCCTCAGACCCTATGGGTCCTGGGTTCGAAGTTCAAACATCTTGACGTTGTAATGTTACCCTTGCATAGAAAATTTACACGACTTTCCTCTCTTCACTCATGTGAAAATCAGTACCTGAAACTCGGATAGGACATTTTAAATGGAGGTCCCGTGTTTGGGGACGACTACACTTTGAGCATTACAATACAAAGCCACACTTATTGAAAGGAAAGGGGTTGCTTCCCGGTGTGAGTGGATCAAATAAAACTGTCCGGATATGCAGATAGTACTGTTCAGTACAAACCTGGTGTGTTACGCCATGAGGCTGTTTACCGGGTAAGTAATATGCTACAAGCCGTAAACCCTAGGCCTACTCTCCAAGCAGAGGTTGGTGGGGAAGAGTATGACCTTCTTAACACATGCCCCTTGTTTTGTCTTGTTGGTGGGGCCAGTAGACAGAAAAGGGAATATATGATAAAGAAGGGCACAATCTTCCCCACCAACCTCTGCTTGGAGGAGTCAGTACGTTGACCTGTGGTATTTGTGCGGTTCCTCGCGCTTTTGTTATGCAAATATCCGGCTGCACGCATTTTGTTTCCGGGTACGTCTGCGAGTTGGTGTGACAACCAAGACACCGTAGACTCTTCCTAAGACCTTGCAAGATCTAAGACGATCTAAATTGCCCTCGGCAATGACTACCTGGTCGCCACCAGGCGACCGGCGACGGTCTTCGGCGTCTTCGCCCTGGAAGGCCGCCAACAATCTCAACCAAGACCTACCAAAATATCACGAGGGGTTCTTGGAGAAAAAGTTCAAGTCGGTGAGTCGAAGTTGTTTACCTTGTGTTTACCTTTAGTGTACCAAGTAACAGTCATTTTAAGCGGCATGGTTTAGTGTTATATCACGGCAAGTCCTAAACGGTTGAACTGTCATTGTGGATAGCTTGAACTGCATTTTGTCAGTCCGCGACCTAAGCTCTCTAAGCTGTGACATTTCACTACAGGCGCGTGGAATGTCTCCGTCAAATGAACCATAAAGCCAAACATCTGAAAATCCACTACCCTATTTCTTTCAGAGTATTTACGTTGGGTCTGTGTTAATATACTCATAGTCGCCAGGTAGACGTGTTAACTGGTTGAAAAAGAGAAAAATTTGGCCAAATAGGGACAAATAAGTTGTCATGGGATTTCAGTCTTTTGCATGCAGTCTATCTAGCTATACGGCGGTCGGACAGTTCACTCCTAGGCCAATTAAATCCAACTAGACTTTTATTCCTAACTTAGTCAAAGTTCCCTATTACTATTCGGCCAGGCCAGAGTCTGGTAGAGACTGATACACTCATGTATATGGTTTTGAATCGTACACGTTTTTACTTGGAGGTAATCATACCTTTGGCTGATTACGTATGGGGTATGTTGTGCATGTGTGTCAGATTTCGTTTGCTCGTAGCTTTGATTCATGGGTTAGTTGTCCTACAATAACTACAGCAATGACCCCGGTACATTCAATGAGTATCTACCAGACAAACTAATGCTATTATTTCCAAACCGGGGCCCGGCCGGGCAGTACTAGTTTTCCGGAAGAAAAGTAGGATATAAAAGACAACAAAACACACAGAATGTAAAAAAAAAAATGGAATAGCCAAGTTGGACAATTTTATCCTTTGTCTCCCCAAACATCCCAGTCGAACATCATTTTGGAAATCTGGCTGTAGAAAAAATAATATTTTTGCCTTCAGGCTAGTTAACGTTTGGCCACCATATTATATATGTAGAGCTTGACTATAGCCGGAGGGGGTAATATTAACCTTCCCTTGGGCCGATTCTCCTGGCCAATTATTCCTTTTTTGCCGAATTATACGATTCATAACCCCATAAGAAGGCCCTAAGCCCGTAGAACTTAACGTTTGGGACGGTTGCGTGTCAGAAAACGTTCAGCAGTTTCCATCCAAAGCTCTGCGGTTGAAGACTTCTTTGAAAGTCTCAAACAGATCTTACTATTTTGTCGGCCCACATAGAAGAGTTTGCCGAGGGCTAGCTCCTAAGCTTACTTATGTCGGAGAGGTATTTCAAATAAGTTGGTGTATAGGGTGTGGCTCAAATACAGTATTCTCCCTATGGCTATGAAACAGTGGCCAGGAATAAATAATTGCTACCAAAATATTTTCGAGTAAAGTATTAACAGGGTGATTCAAGTTTATCACCTTTGTCGTGCATAATGGTAGGATGTTTGGCTCAGAGGTCAATGGGTCGAGTCCCCTTATATGCTCAAACGTTGTGTCATTGGAAAATGCATTTTATACACGACTTTCCACATTTCAATCTGGTGTCAATATGTACCTAACTTAGCTAGGAGCCAGCTAGGAACGTTCCTCAGATAGGACGTTGAATAGAGCTCGAGAGCCACACTGGCTCAAGCACGTGAAAGAACCCGCCACTCTTATCGAAAAGAGGAGGGGTCCTTTGCCGGTGTGAGTGTATCAGATAAATTTGTCCGGATATGCAGCTTGTACTGTTCAGTACAAACCTGGTGTGTTACGGTATAAGGTGTCTGTAATATAAACAAACAAAGTCACGATGAATAAATTTGACAGACCAGGAAGCCAGAAAATGTGAAAATTGAACAAAAACCATCAAGTCAGGGTTCCAAACAAACAAGCCATATGGTAGATCATGTCAACCTTTTAGGGATAATGAAAGCGCACAATAGTCACGAGAATATAGACAGAAAAAAAGTCCCACAACAATACCTCCACCTTTTAATTCTATTCTTGTGTAATAATAGGTGACTAGTATGCTCCACGTTGCAAACTGTTGCTCGTAAATTATACAACGCAAGAAATCCCGTCACAATACCTATAGCCAATTCATTATAGATCTCTTTTGAACAGTCTTCCGTAATTCTTGTTTAAAAGTTTTTCCATTGTACTTACGTTCTTGCATTCACAAGAACGTTAATGTTGGTATCTCACTGCACTTGGGGCACCCGTGCGGCACTGTGGGGTTCGAAAGATTACTCAACGAATTTCAGAGATAAAGAACGAATTGGAATGTCTTTTGTATTTTGTTGTCTTCTAAGTCATACTTTTGCATATTACGTTATATCTAAATTATAAAGAATAGGCGAAAATAGCACAACAGTGCCGCAGTGAACGAATTCGAACCTCGCAGTGCCGCAACGGTGCCCCAAGTGCAGTGATATACCACATGTAAGCACGTTGTGGGGTTCGCTCTATTTACAAGCGACATGGGTGACAACAATCGGCAGGGTAACCCGATAGCAGCGGCACTTGTTTTGTTTGTCTACTTCAGACCACTGAAATAACAAAGCGTTTCCTTGTTGAAATAACATGTTGTGTATACTGCGAGTTAGGCCGTGTTGTTTCGGTTATATGGATGACATCCTTTGAGAACTTCAAAACTGATGCGAGCGTGCAAAAAAAGTGGGAAAATTGTTAAAGAAAAATGGTGCCTCCATTATGGAATCTAAGTGCCAGGAAGGTTGAACAAACGACACACGGACAGAGTATGGTATAACGAACAATAGATTAATCTCTTTTGTTTTTTCATATCTTCTTCTTTGACCTTGGAATTGAATTTGACATTCAACACTATTCGTATCCGTTTTCCGCTTCTTTTCTTTGCAATTAAAGCAATGACTTATATTGTTAGTTGCGTTGTACGATTCACGGTATGGTGGAAAACTTTGTTTTTGGAAAGGGACACAAATTTATGCGTGCGTGGATGTCAACAATTAATCTAATCAACATGGCCTCAGGACTGCGTACTACGTAAACGGTTACACCAGGTACAGGTACTAGGGTTACATGCACCTGTACCTGTACAATTTAAGAAAGTAAAGGAGATAGACAGAGAGACAGAGACAGACAGACAGACAGACAGAGAGAGACATACGACAGAGAGAAAAAGACCGAGAGAGAGAGAGAGAGAGAGAGAGAGAGAGAGAGAGAGAGAGACAGAGAGACAGAGAAGGAGAGACAGAGAGAAACAGACAGAGAGAGAGAGACACAGAGACAGAAAGACAGACAGACAGAGAGAAAGAGAGAAAGAAAGAGAGCAACGAAGAAGGGGATCGGAGAGAATTGAATAGCCTCCTTATTTGTATTTTCATCACTTGATTTACATTTTGATTTTGTTTTTCCAGGGCTATCAGAGAATTTGGGCAGAGATCAAGGCAGACGTCATATTTTTCTACCACCCGGAGAAACAGGAACAACACACGGTAAAAACAGACATGATAATTTATTTGTCATCACATTTATTCGGTTCAGAACAGTCCTAAACTGTGATGTCGATATTGAGTCAAAATAGTGGTGGTAGTAGTCTGATGATGGTTATTTCAACTTTCTAAAAAGAGTATTCACGTATTTTTTTCCTCCTTCTTTTCTTCTGTGTTTTGATTTTTAAAAAGATAGTTAATTCCTTATCATGGGAGTTCAACTGACTTCAGTATTCTGTCTCATAAGTATCTAAAGAAATGCAGACACATGAACTCGCTCTTGAAAGTTTAAAGTTTGACACAAAAAGAATCTATTCCTTTTCTGATCGCCAAAGACGGGACTTTTACTTGGAATTGGCTAACGTCAAAAGAATAGCTTAAGCCTTTCCTCTAAAATCTTTCTTTCTCCCTTCGTAAATGTATTGCGAATTTTAAAGGTTCTTCCCTTGTAAATGCTTTCGTTTGAGTCTTCTATGGCACCGCTTATCAGTGAAACGAAATCGGCTTACCGACCCGACAGTAATTTTTCTTAACTATGACAAATGAGCGATAATTGTGGAATGTTGTTACAAAGTTCAACATGGACGTTACCACTGTCCTACTTGGTAGGGGAGGCTGTCAGACATAGACGGCTTGCTACAAAATATACCCAAGTCTCTTAAAACTACTTTAAGTCGTCCCTTCGCATTGTATGTATGACCCTACTCCTGTCTTAGTTACTCTCCTGTAAGCATGACTAGCCAGGCCCAGGATTATATACCACGGTACACTGCAAACGAACAGAGCGCGGCTTGTACTAGAACGGGAGACTGTCCTATCTATGTAGGAGCGTGGGACGGTTTTTGTGTGCTTAGCCAAACAGGAAGGGAGGAGACAGGGCGTTCTTGGAAGGGACTATAGAGGGACCTACACAAGACGTATTTTTTGTTATCAATATTTTGTATCTATTTAAGGTAAGTGGGGTTAGGGCGTGGTCACATAGGTCGTGCGGTCATCGCACGGTTGGTAACTTTGGGCATTTTGGAGGACAAAAATGTACGTCTAACTGCAAAATTCAACATGTTTTGGAACACAAAATGCTATTTTGGATCCATGTCAGTGGTTGGTCCTGTCACGGCCTGCTTGAAAATCTTATGGCATCGGAATCTTAAGGCGATAGCACGACCTATGTAACCGCGTCATTCTACTGAGATTAACCACATTTGTGGAAGGATAGACATAACAGGTGACCTTTTCAAGATGTCAACTCGGAGACCATGCAAACAGTAAAGTTTGATCTGCTCACTCTGGGAAAGGCCCCTACTCTTTTCGATTATTCTGGCGGATGTTTTTAGCGTGCTCGATGTGAATCTTTCCTCAATCGCTGCACGGGATCTGACGTCCTATCCATCAAGGGACGGCCCTACTGACCAAAGCTAGTTACTCATTTTTATGACAATACGACAGTAATTGCCCCAGGTGCGGCCATATGACTGAAGGGATTAACCACTCATACCTGGAAGGACCCCTAGCTTACTCTATTCCATACGTGTGGTGGGTACTTCATGTTCGAGGTGTGGCTCACCTCAAATTCAAACACGGGACCTCCATTTAACGTCCTATCCGAGGGATGGCCCTAACCAAAGCTATGTACTCATTATCACCTGAGTAAAGTGAGGACAGTCGTGTAAAGTGCCTTTTACAAGGGCCCACGATTGGCGACATATCAGCGGATTTGAACCCAGGACTTCTGGAGTATGGGGCAAACACTCTACCACTTAAGTCGAACTTTCAGACGGTCATTTCAGACATTTCTACAGATAATTAATAGTGACAGCCTAAAGTAGTATTAACGTTTTAACTTTAAAGTTAACATAAGGGTGTTGTGTTGTTTTATATGCGGTATACACCATACTCAGCAGCTATTGTGGGGGTTATTAGCAAGCTCGCATCAGTTTGGGAGTTTCCAGACGATGTTATCCATATTATCAAACCAACATTGCCTAATAAAGTCTTAACCCTATTCAGACCGGGCTTTTTTGGTCATCCCTGGACCGGGGGGGGGGGGGGGGCTTTTGAGGCCCTCCACTTCTAAGTCCTATAACTCTAAAACGACGTGCCGTAGGGGCACCAAATTTTTAGGACATGATTTAGACATAATATCTGACGATTATGTGACGTTTGACGTTACGTTGGCGTAAGATGACGTAATTATGACGTCATCAATTTGATTACATTGGCCAAACCCATGAAAAATGGGTATTCTCAGAAAACTTCAAGTTATGCTACAAAAATGTAACAACAAGTGCAGATAACAGAGTAATGATGTTTATTACGACTTGCGTTGCCAATAGCAACATCAATGACGTCAATATGACGTCATAAAATGACGTCATGCACATCTAAGATACGAGTTGGGCTCCGCCATATTATATCCACCACCTTGAATTTTTAAAAATACTTTTTTTGCAACAAATAATCACAAAGGGCAATGGAAATAGACTAAATTCATTAATTTAGATGGTTTTTGATGAAAAAATACCAGGTAGTTACAAATTTTAAGGGATAATTAGCTTGTTATTCTTGATCTGGCCAATCGGTCCGCCATCTTGGATTTTGGGCTGATGACGTCATCAAATTAGCATAATTTATGCATATGTAATTATGAAAGATATGCTGAATAATATAAGATTTTATTGATGTCACAAAATCGCAGTAATATAGCAAATAAATGTGAAAAATACATAGTTAGAACCAAAAATAGTGATTTTTGGCAAAACTGCCTGTCAACAAACGGTTGCCATGGCAACAAGAAAAAATGGAAAATTTGTCAAACTTCGTAAAATTGTTGCCAACAATATTTTAGGAAAACTCACCAAATTTGGTGGCTCTAGCGTAAGCCGTTCTGGCGTTATAGGACATCGAATTTAGCGCGGGCCTCAAAAGCCCCCCCCCCCCCCGGTCTGAATAGGGTTAAAGCTAAAAAAGCGCAGTTTCAATATCATACGAGGCGTCAGCGTATTGGACGAACGTGAGGTTATGAACTTCTGCCGACCAATCAAAATGGAAGACATATACATATGTAGGTAAAATCTACGTTAGGGCGGTACGTTCAATACAACCTCACCAACCCATTTTGTCTTGTATATAATTCAACTATTTCAAAATCGTTCAAGCTAAATCCTTGTCATTACCCAATATTCTAATTTTAATTTTCTTTACTCAAATTCTATTTGCATGCAAATTCTAAACCTTTACAAATCCTTGATTAATGGGCAGTACCTGTGGTTGTGAAAGTACCTTTCGCCTCCCCTAGATTTAGAATGGAACAGTCCAGATAGAAATAGTCTGGCTTCATTCTGTATTACGTAAAACACGAGTGCGCAAGGTGTGACAGTAAGGGTGTCTTGTGTTTGTCTCGTGCATTATAGTTGGGTTACGCACGACTGGACCGGACAACGACTGTGGAATATCCCAAGGCCAAGGGGAAGGAGAGAGGTCAACACAAGTTCATTGTCAAGTCCAACAAGGAGCTGCACAAGTTTCTGGTACGTGGAGTATTGTTTTTTTTATAATCATTGTTAACGATGAAAACGTGGTCATCGAAACATACATCGACGTAATGTTATGCTGTAGTCCAAACAAGATTTCCACGAAATTGTCTTGGAAACGGGGGTTCCGTGCTCGAGGAGGCGCCTCGACCACGTTAATCAGCCTCATTACTCAACACAATGGCTACCTACTAGCTGCAAATACACCCGATATTATCATTATTATCCTTATTATTATAAGTTCCACACAATGGGGATATTGAGTATTCTTTGCGAAAAATAACGTGTTTTGAAAGGTGTAGGTAGACTACTGTGTTTTTCCACATAACGTTAAAACACAAACAGATTTTGGGTAGTCTTTTAACTAATAGAGAGGGCATATAAACACATCTAAATAGAAGAATACAACGTAGCGAAAGATATCATATTTTTGTCAAGTGGCAGCATACAGATATAAAACACAGTGTACATACACATTTACAGAGCACCGTATTAAAGTTTCGACTGATTGTAACGCTAAAAACGTTGTATTTTCCTCGAACTGTTTACAGTATTTCAAAGCAGTTACACCACCACTTATGACATCAATATATTAATGCAATCCCCACGTACATGCACAACAAAGCGACCGTCCGATACAATATTTCTACCACTAACGTGGTTGGGATCACGCGCGACACCCTTTTCAGACAAATTGGCGGTTAGTATTGATATCGTTGGTAATATTTCATAGTCAATATTCGTAGAAAGAATGTTAAACCAGTATGGAGGACCTCACTGAATAATAGATGAACCGCGAAGGCGTGCGGTGCGGCCATTATGGTATCAGTATATTACACATATCGTGTATTGTGTCCATCATTACTTACTTACTTTACTTTATCCTTCCGCTTATGCCTGGGGGGGCGTCGCGGGGAGATGTAGGCATCTGTCTTGAGCCAGGTGTGTAGCCTCCAGAAGAGTCAGGCCATGTGCACGGACAGTCTCTGCCACTCCCTCTATCCACCTGCGGCGTGGTCTTCCTCTTGCCCTGACACCTGAGTGCCTGGTTGTGTAGGCTCGTAACGCTGGCTGCGTGGTTGGCAATCTCATCAGGTGGCCAAACCACTGCACTCTCTGCTTGGCGATGAACTGTAAGACAGGTTTGGTTCCCACCAACTCTCTAACCACTTCATTCCTCAACCTGTCTCTCCTTGTTTTGCCAGCTGCTCTTCTCAGGACCCTCATCTCACAGCTTGTGAGTTTCCTCTCCTGTGCTCTGTTCAGGGTCCAGGTTTGACACTGGTATGTGAGTGTCGGGACGAAAATGGCGTTGATGAGTCTGGCCTTGGTCTCCATAGGGATACTTGGGTGCTTTAGCAGAGGTGCTAGCTGGTAGTTGACAGAGTTTGCTTTCTGTATTCTTGTCTCAATCTCCCTGTCTAATTTCCCATCCTCTGTAAAAATGCTCCCCAGGTATTTGAACTCTGTGGCCTGTTTGAGGAGTTGTCCATTGACTGTGATCTCCAGTTTCTCTGGGCAGCGACCAACTGACATCGATTCTGTTTTTCCTATGCTGATCTTCATATCATAACGATCGCATGCACTGTTTAGTTCATCTGTGTGATGCTGGAGTTCCTCCTTGCTCTCATTCAGAATGCCTTGATCGTCAGCAAAAAGCAGTTCGTTCAAGTCCTCAGGATCTGGGTTGGCTTCCTTTGTTATCTTGTCCATGTACACTATGAACAGTAGAGGTGACAGTACACATCCTTGTCTCACTCCGGACCTTATCTGGAACCAGCTAGAGAGACCACTTGGTGTCTGTACTGCACTCTTGCTGTTATGGTAAAGTGCTCTTATATTCTCCAGAAGTTGGCCCTTTACACCGTACTGTTCCAAGATCTGCCAGAGTCGGTTCCTGTTTACCCGGTCGAAAGCTTTCTCCTGGTCGACAAAAACAAGGCGGAGATGCTTTTGGTACTCACAAGCCTTCTCACAGAGCTGTCTGAGTGCGAAGATTGCATCGGTGCAGCCTCTCCCTTTCCGGAAGCCAAACTGAGCTTCACTGAGCAAAGGGTCTACAATTGCTCTTGTGCGTCATTACATGTGGCAAAAACAATCATTATTGGTATGATAAAAGCAGACAATAAATGCCAAGTAAACCACGTATCTTTATCGCTCTTCTTGTTACCTCCATAAAGTTTCTGGCATTGTTACCTCCATGAAAATGGAGGTATAGTTTTTGGCGTGTCTGTCTGTGTGTGTGTGTGTGTGTGTTTCCGGATATTTGCGGTCAGTATAACTCAAGAACCTCTGGATGAATTGTAATGATATTTGGTATGGGTAGGTGTTGGGAAGACAAAGGTCAAGGTCGATTTTGGGCCACCTGGTGCGTGAACTTGGTACTGCAGCAGAACTTTATTTTTGGTATCTTTTGACCTGGAATTGCTATGGTCTTGATTTTGTGGCAGATAGCTTGTGGTGTAAGGAAGAAGCGATGTATGTTTGGTCCCCCTAGCAACTTACTCTGGAACTACAGGGGCATTTTTGTGTGTATGTGTCCGGGTGTTTGGGTTTTTGTCTTCCGGGTGCTTGTATGTGGATTGCTATTTGGCATGTGACAAAACCGAAGGTCAATGTCAACTTTTAGCCACATGGTTTGTGACGTTGTAGTACCAAGTGCCACATACATGTATGCCAGCAAGTTTCTTTGCTGTTTCTGTAGCAGGGTATATTTTTACAGGGACGAATTGCTAGCCATTCCCCTTTAACGTGCTTGATGCACCCCGGCCTTTTACGTGCTTGAACAAGGGACCCCATTTTACGTCCCTCCCGAAAGACGAGTGAAGCCCCGGCCAACCAAGACGCCCCTCCCAGGATTTGAAGCGGGGTCTACAAGTTACCACATAATTTGAACCAAGAGCTCGACTGTGACTGTGAGGCCGCTACCAGTTGAGCTGCAGAGACATACCTATATCTTTCTCGTGGATGCAGACATATTATTTAACCGTGGTGATTCATACGATTTTCATTTTGTTTCTTCTACAGCGCACTCACTAGTGTGCAACAAGGTCTTCTTTGAACATATCATCGTATGATCGTGAAATATGTTTATGAAAACATTTTTTTCAAGCGACGAACGCAACTAACGTTACATATTCCAAGGTTTGTTTTGCGTTGATTAAAAAAGGTCTGTCTGGCCACTTGAGAAAAAAACAAACAATATTGAGATGCAGAAATGTCTGCTGGAACTATTTCACATAGAGAACAAAACGTATGTATCAGTAAGGACCATTGCATATGATCTCTCCTTGTACAAAAGTAATTACTAAACCTATAGACGGAATATTTACCTTACATACGCGGACGCGACCTTATGCGTTTACGTACAAGCAATGGGGTTAAGGTCGGTTCACACGTGCGTATATATCCAAGTCCGTGTGAGGTCCGTATGGAATGCTTATCCTCTACCAGGCTCCACAGGTCACTGGACAAAATAGTAGAAATTGAACAAATATATCCAAAGAACGTGCCATGAGTTAGCTTGTTGCAAAGCATGTTCCTCGGACAGCTATCTCATTTGGTGTGCTATGTGTCTATATTTGTCCAATTTCTAGAATTTTCCAGCGATCTGTGGAGCCTGGAAGAGGCCAAGACTTCCATACGGACCTTATACGGACTTGAATATATACGCACGTGTGAGCCCAGTGACATGCTGCTAGCGGGTCACAACTCTATCGATCGCGGTACAAAACGCTACTAGCCCCGCCCACAATCAACAAGCACGCTCGCATGACGGGTGGTTGTTGAGTGCACGCGGGGTCACACGGATACCTGGTGAACCGTTACCGGTATCCTGGTGGGTAGAGCAGGAACGCGTACAGCTGTAGGGCGTGGGGGAAGACAGAGAAAAGGTGTTTGTCTACAGGTGTTACCTGTTGGGACGACAGGGTTGACAGGTGTGTGTGTGTGTACATGTGTGTGTGTGTGCGCGTGTGTGTGTGTGCGTGTGTGTGTGTATGTGTCCTTGTGTGTTCGTATGTGTGTGTTTGCGTCACAGTGTGTGTACGTACTAGTCTAGTATTTGTGTGTACTGTATCATTATTTATTAATTACTGTACACACACAAATAGTGTGGTACGCCGCTCAGTGTATGTAATGATCATGTTGAGGACTAAATTTCGTGACGGTTCGATAGAACTGTAACGTTATACCGTCAATATCTGACATGTGATTCGTTAATTTTGTCGATGAAGGTTAGACATTCTGGTAATAAGATACGTAAAATTGTAATAAATGGATATGATTTTGGAAACGGTCAGACGTTTCAGATAGAATCCACTACCTCTCGTCAGTGGCAGGTAATACGTTATTTATTGGTAACGTACCGAGGAGTGAAGGGGGGGGGGGGGATAAGTCTGGCGATGTAGGATAGTCTCTATCAGTCGAACAGTCTCTCTCACTCTGTCTCTGTGTTACTCTCCAAACAGAGGTTCGACTCCGGCTGTTTTACACTCGTTTTAAGTGTATTTTGTCAGGGTTTCTTTTTCCGTGTCCCCGTAAACGGTACAAAATAGAAAGCCCGACAAAACACGTCCCAGAACACATAAAAAACAGCTGGACCATAACGTCTACTTGGGAAGGCTGTGACTTGACGGAGAATAGTGTTGAATAGAATATGCATGCGCACGTGTCGGTACTATGTTGTCTTCACAAATCCTTTGTTGTCGTGCTATAGGTTGGTAAGACCTGTATTTACTTGTCTGGCGAATGGAGTAAATTCTTGTTTTATGTAACACAATGTGGTACATTCTGGACAAACAAGACTTGTTGAACCTGTTAACAGTGTTATCTCTAGGTTGTACAACGTCAACAACAAAAGCAACATAACAAATAGTAACATAGCAAAAATTAATATTTTGCCACTTAGTGGTCGCAGCCTCTTGTAGAAATGGGGTTACAATAACAATCTTGCATTAAGACTTTGTCTACATGAAAAGATTTCAATGACTCTTAAACACGGGTGTTACAAATAGTTCAGAATAGCAAACGAAATTCTACTGAAGTGAGAAATGATTTAAATGTGATGTCTCCTTTTCTTTTCAGGTAATCGGCGCTCAACTGAGGGACGTTTGGAAAGCTTACATTTTAACGATAGCCACGGTAAGTTCAGAGGTTAGCATATACATACAATGTATGGCGCTACTTCACCTTTATCCGCGGGGTAACCTATATCCGTTGTTTACAAAAATAGGGTATTTAGGGATATCAAGTCGATGGGTTGTTTCAAATTGGTGTTTTTTCTTTTAAATATTGCAGTTTGAAACCACCGTCCGTCTACTTGATATCCCTAAATTACATGTTTTTCTTAAAGCAACGAATATAGGTTATCCGGCGGATAAAGGTGAACTAGACTTACATCAGATTCTAATGCTTGAATCTGTTAAGGGAGTGAAAATTGAGGCCATCTTATGACCATATCATCACCATTGTTGATCCTGATAATAATTCGGTGAAGTAGTGATACATGTTTAGACAATCGTAAACCCATATCTGCTTAAAGATAGGCTAATTATCAGACACCAAACCACATGGCCTGTTTCACAATACCAGGAATATAGTGGTGATTTCTGAAATTGTTGCATCAATTATACAAACAGATGCCGTAAAAAAACAAAGTGCATCATCACACACGTGCAGACGACATACATGCCAAACTACATACGAATACGACAAAGGGAACATAGTGATAAAGATGCTAACACTCATCACATCTGACAACTACAATACTCTGTCGTCAGAGGTTACCCTCTCCGTCACAGAGTAACAAGGCAGCGATCTAACCTCTGCTTGGAGAGTATCTAATCAGCTACAGGCTCCAAACAACCCTGTAACCTAGCTAGAGGCCTAACATTTAGAATTATTGCCATTTTTTCGAGGCCATACAAGACTAAGTGTAATAGGTTTTCGATGTCTGGAAAAAAGACCCCGAGCATTATACAACTATTACAAGGACACCACGTCACGGTATGTGGCAATTTCCTAGCAGGAAATACTGTAAATGCAGAAATGTTCGCGGTGGATTAATGTTCGCGGTTTTCGCGGTGACCACTTCACCGCGAATTTAAAACCACCGCGAACATTTTTCTATAATGATATTAGATTGCAGTCTATGGTGTTACCGCGAACTTAAATCCACCGCGAAAAGTCCTTTTTCCCGCTACCGCGAAATTAAATCCCCGCGAACTTAAAAACATTTACAGTACCTACACGCCCACGGCAAAGCAATCGTGTGTGCCCCCGTTGTATGAGAGGACACGGTGAGCAATTTCCTGGGTATATTGTAATTTCCCCCTAGCCTTACGATATTCATGAGAATGATGCTGTTCCTGTATATGTACATGTACATGTGTAGTAGTTCGTCCAGATAAAAGCCATATACATAGCAACAGTTTTGTCATTTCTGTGTCAGTTCTGTGGATTTTTAGGTGTTTTTTTTCATTCTATTCTTATTTCATTTTAAGTAAATTTTTTGGTTGAATACTGCCAATTAGACATCAATATACAGCAGAACGTGGAGACAGGAAATAAAATAACCCATTCCGGGATTTCTGGAACCTTTGACCTAACTTCCTGATAATGCCCCGACGTGTCTACCATGTGAAAAACAATCTACTGTATTCAAATAACAATGGACAAATTTTAAACCGACACACTAAAAACAAAACGGAGGTACGTTGCAACAATTACTCTAATACCAAAAGTATCATGTGTTCTTCTACATTTAGGGTGGTACCATCCCACAGTATATGGGTGGTGTAGTCGGGCCACAGTAATGACATCCGCGAGCACATTGATGTCCTCCTGTTCTCAAATAACGTCACAAAAAACTGTGGCCACATGTCACCCCAAAGCATCCCTGGTCAATCAGAATTCTATGCTTGCCAGAGGATCTGCTTTCCAGCTTACGGTGGCATATGACCAGGGCATGGGACCACAGTGCCATTTTTTCCCCTTTTTAAACAAGAATGACAGTAAAACATGATTGAAATGGCAACGATTGTCCCTTACAGTCTTACTGGAGGTAAAAATAAGACAAACAAAGTCTTAGAAACAATGGACTAGATGCCAGTTAATTCCTGTGGTTTAGCAGCACTTGTTTTGTCAGATTTTTTCTCTCTTTTTTTTTTGCCCTCGCGCATTAGTTTTGGGGTCTCCAGAGGATGCCATCGATAGAATTAAGTCAGTGTGGCTAGAGGTTTTCAATATATTTTTGATGAAAATCTTGTATGTCCGTACCCTCTCTTGACCCAGTAGAACCCTCAGGCATGTTTGTGGTGCTGTGGGCGGCACGTGACTCTCTTCCGGCCGACAGGTTAGGTGGAAAGGCCCGTTGCACAGTATGATAACCAAGTATTAAAACATTGTGTAACTTTGACCTTGTATCCAGCACGTTGTTCCTGAGGATCTCAACCTCCTCCCGGGCCAACTGATCGACGTCCGGCGGACCCTCGAGCAGGAGACGTACCGCCTAGCCAGCCCTCCGCCCCCGGTACCTCCTCACTGCGGCAAGGTACGGAACCTTCTTCACAATGAATTACCGGACCATAACGTTTCATTGGGCAAAGAGTTGGCCAAAGTCAGAATATTGAATACTGAACAGGACTACTCTGTAAGAGTTATAAAGAAGGCCATATAAGCCATGGCACTCCAGCCATCACTGAACAGAGACAATGGGCGTTATAAACGTCCTGGCACGTTTGACCAATTGTTGACGTCACAAGATTATAGGTCACGTGCCTGTAACTCTCGCGTGTTTACGTTCTGAAATGATTGGCCATCAGTATTGATCCCGAAGAAAGCGACAGATGTCGTTGAAAATTTGATCCGTGTATACCTTTGTGTTGGAAGAAAGTTTAGCATTGTACAATGATTACTACCAATACAGATGAGCTTTCATGATAAGACTTTTTTTTCTGTTTCAAAGTACCTACAGAGGCAATCCTGGGTAAAAATGACAGACAGAAAAGAAAAGAAAGTGCCACCTGTGACACTAAGATACAATAGTTCCTGATCACATTCGACCATATCAAGTACACATACTACAATTTCGATAAGCAAATGAAGCAAACATTGCTACGTCACGTGGCAACTAAATTTATGTAAAATCACGACGACGGTGCAATATTTGTTATGAAGAGAACGTTTCTTCCAGAGCCGGAGTGCCAGGTTCCGTACCGGCTACCGTGCTCACTCTGACGTCAACGATTTAACTTGATTGGCAGGAATAAAGAAACTGGAGTATGCTCTGTAAGGTATGATCAGAATGTCTGAGCAGAATATGACTTTTCCTGGCTTTGATTTTTCAAAGTTCATAGTCAGCTGGCACAGATGACTTGTGAAGTAGCCAAGTAGTAGCGGAACTTGCGCCAGTGAAACCCGTTTTCGTGTATTTGAAACACTTTTGACAGGTTACCAAAGAGGCTCAGTAGGCGTCACTGTGATCGCATGTTGTATCATGTACGGTTTATACTATACTGGTATCATTTGACGGTTCAGGTGACGAGATCCGCCTCCTCGTCCTCCGGTTACTCCAGCGGTCAGAGCGGGACCAAC
Organism: Branchiostoma floridae; assembly: GCF_000003815.2. Classification (NCBI taxonomy): domain Eukaryota; kingdom Metazoa; phylum Chordata; class Leptocardii; order Amphioxiformes; family Branchiostomatidae; genus Branchiostoma; species Branchiostoma floridae. Next base: position 5,807,398 of record NC_049980.1, on the reverse strand, counting down.
ATGAGCGGGAGCGGAGACGACAGCGTCGGCTCTGAGGCCTCCGGCGCACCGCCGCCTTACACACCAGCGCCTGCTGCCGTCGAAATGGTGAGATAGATACAGTACACAAACCAAGGCTGTTACATGTAATTGTGCTGTAGGATCAGTCAATAATGTGTTCTGAAGCCACAAGGCTTTCCTTTTTGTGGCCTTCTGTAAGCAAGCACGTCAATGTGGTCCTCATGACTCGTCTAACCAGTCTTTCTCATCGCCAAAACATATGTTTTCAAATGACATTCTGTCAAGGAACTAACTGTGGTTAAGTCTCTAGAAAGGCCGACATTTGCCGCCTTACACACCATGACTTATTCCCATAGTGTAATATAATCACCCGATTTACTATAGCCCCAAAACCCGAAAATTCCCCATAAAGACCCCCCTCTCACGGCTCGCGTTATGTATGTCCGAATCAGACGACGATTGTTTTTGAATAAGTAGATGTTCCTCTCCCCAGCAAACAGTAAAACCATTCACCACTACAGTCACCGCTCACATCAGATAATGGGCATTAAAATGACTAAAACTTACAGCGATAAAAATTCTGCTTTCAGTGGTTCAAGTAGCCCCCTATTACACCTTCTTAACTTTAATGTATCATCTTCAACGTTTTGTCTATAAAACTTCAGAACCTATACTATATGAAAATGCAAAAGTTATGTTTGTACCTTCATCAGATTTTTCAGGATAGCCATCGAAATTTCAGTACTTTTCAGCCATAAATTGTCTCAGAGGGGGGGTTCCAGAACGCCACATCGGAGTATGAGCCGATGTGGCCGACCCCCATCTTCCGGCCTCTGTCTGGTTTTGCCTGGTTTTCTCGTGCAATGACTCTTAATGGCTGGAGTGATGTTTCATGTAAAAGCGTATTTTAGAAAATGAACTGACAGTGTATATGTACGTACAAACAAACTATGCACAGCTATGCATAACTAGTTGACATTCCGAAATTTGTCTTGCATTCAAGTTCCAAGTATATTCTACATATACTGTAATAGACTAATTACGTTTCTATTTGTAATGTCTTTGTCGTTTCATATGTACCTCAACAAAAAAAATATGTCGATCAAATTACATTGTCCCCGTCTTTTCCAGCACGCCTACAGGTTTTACCCAGACTACCTGAAGGAAAGGGGACGAGTGAGACCACCGTAAGTCTGGAGAAAAAATTTCTTGTATTAAACTTTGTGATACTTTTAGTAGAATCTAAGCAATAAGACACAAAGGTATACACGGATCAAATTTTTAACGACCACTGTCGCTTTTTTCAGGATCAATAATGATGACCAATCACTTCAGAACAGACACATGATCTAATTAACACGTGGTCTTGCGGATACGTGACGTCAGCAATTGGTCAAATGTGCCAGGAAGTTTATAACGCCCACCGTCTCTGATCAGTGATGGCTAGAGTACCTGATGTGTATGGCCTCCTTTATGGTCTGTTCTGATTGGTCATCAGTATTGATCCTGAGAAGGCGACAGTGGTCATTTAAAATTTGATCCGTGTACACCTTTGTGTTGGAAGAAATTTATCATTGCACTATGATTACTACCTACACAGATGAGTTTACATGATAGGACCTTCAAATGATGTTTCACTACTCGTGAGAGTCAAGACGCAGTTCTGTTGTTGTTCCAGGTGGTTCTTTCATCAGCTGCCACGTGACCAGGTGGAACAGGTGCTGTCGGAGAACATCATGAACGGGAACATGCTGCTCCGGAGTAGTGGGTCCGCTCCGGGAGGGCTTGTACTCTCCGCCAGACTACCAGTGGAAGGGTAAGGAAATATGAAAGTGATCGAGCACGAATTAATAGAACAGTAGTAACTCTATATGGTGAGAATGCTGGTTTCAGGCAAGCTTGATTCTCTTACTTTTTTTTATCCGTGATGTTCGAAACCTGATGACCCATATGTGTACTACAGGGAGCCGCAAGTCCGACACTACATCGTGAACATGACCAACGGCCACTTCGTCCTCGACATTGACAAGAAGGTACTGCGCATTAGATATCTAAAATCTAAAGGTTGTAACCTTAATCGCATAATGTTTGCCACGTGCGGTTTTGACACTATGTCTCCAAAAACTTTCCAGGTGTTTGCCATGACATTTAGTGCATGGGTAGGTGTTGTCTCCTGACAATTAGTTTCGTTTTTGGGCCTCCTTGCGGCCGACCTTGGTACTACAGCAGGATTAGATGCAAGGACGAAGTTATGCAGTTTTGTGCCCCCTAGCAGTTTTTTTTGCTTGAGACATGCAAGGCTTTGACGATGTTTAAAGGGAAGATTCTTTTACTTGAGTGTGTCTGACCATTTTTTTTTTCGTTTTCAGCATCCTCCGATCTTGAACGTTTATGAGCTGATAAACTACTTTATCGACCAGAGTGGAGGGAACGTGGTTCCCTTGGAGTCCAGCGAGCTCTCCCAGCTCGCTCTACCGGCAGCTCTGTACGAGGAGGATAGAGGTAGGAGGACCTAGGTTACATCTCAAGGGGGTTCACACATTGCATCCTCCTACGCAGGGACATCCAACAGCCAAACCGCCTGTCTCGATGTACCCAGTGCTCTTTCAACCGTCAACCATTCCTGACCGCCCTACTTATGAATATTGAGCTTACCCTTATATATGCGAGACCACTTTTGAAAACTGAAAGGCTATTCTCTGATTGGCTGACAGCTGGTTTTTTTGGGGGGGACGTCCACAGGAACTAAGAGTGATGGTTGAAAGAGCAGGGTACATCCAGACAGGCGATTTGGCTGTTGGATGTCCCTGCGTAGGAGGATGATATATTCAAGTCCATATGAGGTTCGTATGGAATTCTTACCCTTTACCAGGCTCCACAAGTCACTGTAGCAATAGTAGAAATAGGACAAATATACCTGGTGCATAACATGCCAAAGGAATTAGCTGTCCAAGGTTTGTTATGTGTATGCGTGTGTGTACTAGTGTATGTGTGGGTGTGCGTACATGTATGCCTGTGTGTGCACATGTACATGTGTGTATATATGCATCCGAGGGTCTCTTACTTAGTCTGTCGAAGGGTCATACAGCAGTATGGGCAAAGGGTTGAAGTCTGGCTTCTCCGGTTGCTTAGTTTACAATGTATGAATACCTGTCCATGTCTGGCCCATTATCTTACCTTCGATTGCACACACACATATAAATACAAAGAGAGAATAAACACACTGTACCCCTATTTGTGATGTTGGTATCAACACAATGAGTACTAACCAATTTCCCCCCATTGGTTTCAGTGATTAAGGTTGACCAGTGTCCAAACTGGGGTGAATGGGAGGCCAAGCCTGTACCCAAGTCTGTAGTCAACATGCTCAAGTACTCAGTACCACCAGGTAAAGATGATCAATTTGCTTCAATTGCTTGCTCTGTAAAAGTATTGAACCAGTGGTGACTACAGAGAATGGTAGTTAGACTTGGAAGGATGAGAGATATCATTAAAAATGTTTGGTTGATGTACAATGTCTGTCATCAATATCATGTACAGCATCAAAACATGTTGCCATGACTTACATATGACATTGCCTGGGACATTGTCTGGGTGAACTTAAGTAAGTATTGCTAACAAAAGATCTGAAACTCTGTTCAGTTTCCTTTGATGCTGTCACAGTTACAGTAAACCGTTACTGCATGCAAGTAAAGGCTAGTCGTTGGTTTCAGTATCTTTTCTAGTAATAAAGCAATCTTTTATGAATTTACCTTATTTTGCATTGAGAGTTGTCAGGTCTAAAGAATTATACATATACATGTATATTCAACTCTGCTTATAATATATATGGCATTGAATCTCTTCAAATCTGTTGTACTTGAGCTTACATAATTTATGTATTGCTGTTATAATTAATTATTTGATGACAACAGATGAGCTACACAAAGTCCAGGAGATGTCCATCCGGAATCCTCCCAGCATGCGTCTGCCGGAAGTGGACTACGATGAAGAACCCACCCCAAGTAAGTAGTAAACTATTTTTTGTAATTTTTGACAAATGATTGAATGAGCTGTAACGTTACATATACTTAACATGACAAACTACACACAGGCAAACATCATCTAACTTACATGCACTCACTCATTCACTAACACTCTCTCATCCTCAACCTCACTCGCTCATTCCATTGAACTCATTCGGACCCCTCCGAAAATAATTTCATCAGGTTGGTAGAACTTCTAACTTATATATGGAGATTTCTTTTACACAACCAGAATATCTCATACCTAAAGTCTTGATGCCTGTCAGATATCTTCCTTAGAGCTTCTAACTGGAGTTCTGCTTCTCGCCACTATAGCCAATGTCATTTGGACCCATTTCATGACCTTGTCTCTCCAATTCTTCCAGTCATTCATCAACTTAATGAAGTTGTTCAAATTCCTTCACAGTATACCTTGAAAATGATGACGACGATGTACATGATTATGTCACTCAAATTGATGAAGAAGGTAAGCTAGATGAATGTGTACACCAAGCGTTGTCGTCTATACTTGCACTCAACATTCACTGCTGAGGAATCTTTGACTTTTCATGTACTAGGCCTCTAGCATTGCACTTTTTTTCACTAACCTCATGTTAGATTTATCAAGCCCTGTTACACATTCAGGACCTTTCCACAACTTTGCTTCCAACCATAGGTTGGAAATACACCAGAATTAGGAGTCCAGGGTACCGGTACAGAAAATTCAGGTCCAGGTACGGTCCAGGTCCAATGGATAAAGTCCAGGTTCAGGTTCAGTTTGACCTAAATACCTGTGAAAACTTATGAATGGGCATTTAACTCAAATCAATGGTCCATTTCACTACAATGTATTCTGTTTCGTGGAGTATCCGACGTTCATTGGCGTTTTAAAATTCTTTCCTCATGTTATAATAACAACACTAACTGCCTCTGTTTTAGACCAAGTTTGACCATAGAGAGTTTTTTCTGGCCATTGTGTGTGCAACATTATGTAACCACTGTGATTGGTTAAGCCACCTAGGGCATTTTGCACCTGGCTTATAGCCAAATCACATTGCACTGTGCTCATTTGAGCTCTGACCATCGAAGAAGCTACATACAAAGTGAAACTAGCCTGGTGGTGGGCTTGAATAAAGTAGTTCTGAACGGTAACTATGCGTCTTTTCTGAAGATGTGTATAAAGTTGGCTTGAGGTTGTCCACTACTACATGTATTTGCACATTGTGCAACCATTGAGTCACACTGTTGGACTCACTCAATGTTTGCTCTTTGTTACAGATGCAGATCTAGAGAGGGATGAATGGGTGGAAGACACTGAAATGAAGATACCTCGCCCTAAGGTGTCATGAGAGTTTTACAACAATTTAACACAATCATGGTAAGGCCCTGTTTCCACTAGACGGCGATCACTCAGCAACAAAAACTAAGCAATTGTGTGGCCCTTGATATGATGCAAGATGGAAAAGTATTATTTAAAGAATAAATTACAACATGTATAAAATGTTTTAAAAGTCTTTTTTTTTGTCTGAGAAATTTGAACGATCTGTAAAGTTTTTGATCACTGAGTGGTTGCTGTCTCTAGTGGAAATAGGTGTCATATTCCAAATTTTAGCAGACTGGGCAGGGAGGATATTCAGAGGGTTGGGGGAAAACTGAAGGTGACATTTGGCAGGTGAAATGTAGAACATGTTAGGTATAGAGATTGTAATCTGAAGTGCAATTCTGCTGGTAGAGATTACAATTGGAGTTACTAAGTTTAAGCTAGATATTCCCTTAAAACGCAATCAATATCCCTTATAACCCTTAAGCTGCCAAGCCCTGATATATCCGGCATACAGATATATGTCCTGTGTGCCGCGCCCAGTTATAACTGGATAGCGTATTCCCCTGAAGTAACAGCATTGTGCCTGAGTGTGTGGTGCGTGAAACCCAGAAGTTATTTCTTCTCTGAGGTACTGAGAGCATTTTGTTGGGCTGAAACTCTGGCAGCTAAAAGACAAAACTGTTCAATCTTCGATTCACGTCAGTGACACAATAGATCACCAGAACAGAATATAAACAGAAGACCACCCTAACACATAATATTCCTATAGCATCTTCAAATTATGACATCTGTGGACAGACGCTTCAAATGGGTTCTCTACCAGTAGAATTGTCAATTCTGATAGACTGCGCATGCAGTCTTCATCTAGACAAATATATGCACCAAATGTTGACTTGTAAAAACATTGCACCAAAGGTTTTGCACGGTATATGCTCTCTATTTGCTCCATGGATCAAAACCACTTTTAGATGTATGTTTTGTGAATTCACTATAATAGAAATGTCATTTATACCAGTACTGTAAGTCTAATCATGTATGATTATGAATGACACTCTTTCAGGTCAAAATAATTATGTTGCTCACTCCTTGTAGTTGTAGATGATAGTTTTACTTGACTGCTCATAATCTTTTTATTACTTTTTTATTTGTGTCTGCAATAATTTTAAGTAGAAAAGCTAGACGGAAAAAATAATGCTATAGGAAGCAGACTGACCATTTTGAATTATATCATGGAAGAGACATTCAGTTTCCAACTTTTAAGTAAATAAAAAGTAAAACGTGCATGCATTGTCTTCAAGTACATTTTGTACATTATGTAACTGTGTGCAATGGACCCAAAAAATATAATGGGCAGAGTCTACTGTTATGACATGAGAAGATTCTGTTAATATACCAAAGAGAATTGTAATCATAATACTATATTCATTTTCAGTAAGAGACAGAAAAACCCTCTCTGTAGGTGTAATAACCACTTGTTGAACATTACTAATAGTATATTGCACCATACCTAAGAAATATTCCAAATAGTTTTTGTATTGCAAATCTTTTTATACGATTGACATTATGTATTCAAGAGCTACTGTATTTGTATTGGTCAAGTTTCACATAAAAAAGAATGTTACTGGATTTGGAAGTTTTTTTTAATGCATTGTCATATGTTAAGAGATGTATTTTATATGTATGCTGCTGTATTCTGGATAGAAGTTCTATATGTACTGTATATCTGTAAGTTTATCATGTTGAATACTATAATATGACACATGTATATCAGAACTTTTGCAAAAGTATGTTATACTCGAGTCAAAAATATACTCACACGGGCATTGACATCATATTTTTACTGGCATAATTCTTGATTTTCATTAAATATTGTTTTTTCTCTGACAACGTTGTTAACATGGTTGTGCTTACTATCATTTCTTGTGCATCTTGTGCTACCATCTACACTATAATTATTGACACAAAATCTTTGCATCTTTCCGTGCCATAACAGTTAGAAATTCGGTGTCACATACAACACACAAAAAAAATATAACAACGTTCCCTTCTTCCAGTTACAAATGATGGAATCGATACCTAATTTCGGTATAGGTAAATGACGTACATTTTGTATTGATATTGTCACTGCATGAAACGTACCCGATTGCTTTCCTGATTTTCTTAGTAGTCATGTACTTTAGTATCCGTTGTAGTAAGAGAGCTAACTGGCAAAATGTGCATTAACTTTGACTTACATGTACTAGATGTCTATAACAGTGTAATGTAACAATTATTATAAAAAACACCAGCTCTTTTGACGCTGTGAGAACAAAATATAGGAAGTCTACAAAATTAAATGTATTCTTCTACATCGAATATTTAGCAAAAAGGCTTCACATTTGGTGTATTCAAAACTTCAAACATCCCTGTGAAACTCCTTTCTTGTTGTACCCGATAATTCTTGCCCTACCCGCAAGAAACTCTTGCCGTACCATGTAAATCTTGCTGTACCTACTAGCAATCGTGGCAAGATATACACAGGCTACAAGGTATTTAGACATGACTTTTGTGTGACTATGCACTGTCAGGCCTTACAATGTCTGCAATAATGGGCGGCATGGCAAGAACTACCACGTAAGTCAATTTCTAGCAGGTATAGCAAACCTTTCGGGTATGGTTAGAAAGGAGTTTTATAAAGGGTGTAAAAGCACAGTTTCTAATATTTGTATCTTTGATAAAAGCTTGCAAAATAAAGAGGAAAACAAACACAAAGCGCACAACAAAAGGCTAAATTTACTTAAAAAGAAAACTGTTTTATCCGTCCTTCATTAAAGTACAAGCATTTGATACAAGTATATATATTTGCCACAAAGTGCTGACAACCTGAAAATCTGTCCTTGCTATTCTGGTGCATGTTTATTCTATGAAATTTTGCAGTTCTTGGCTATTGATATTATCTCTGAGTCAGTCGACAAGGCAATACACTGTAGTACAGCTATAGCTTTTTTATAACTTTGTTTTGTGCTGTTCACATAATAATCTTTATAGCTTGTTACATGATTGCAATCATTACAAAAGCTAAACAAAATCAACCGAAAAAAACAACCGAAAAAAAAGTATACTGGTCCAAATGACTCCAACATACGTTAGCCTGTGCAATGCTACAGTCCCATTTGCACTGGTACCTGCAAGGGGTGTAGCTTTGACCGGACTCCAAAGCCAAAAATTTGTCCCTGTGGATTGCCAGATAATGTTTTCACGAGTAGGAATTTGACTGCGAGTTAAATAATCCATGGGCCTTGCCATACCCCCAAATAGTCCATTGGCCACAGGGTGTACCACGGGGCCACGAAGGGGTTACACTCGAAAGTGGAGAAAAACAGTCACCACTGGAAGGATCCCCCTTTTCCAAATGGGACTGTAGCATTTTATCACACAACCTCTCGCTGTCTGGCTGACTTGCCCGAGATGACTGACAAGTGTTACGGTTGCTAGATGCTTGATTTAGCCAGGCTACGACGTATGAGTCCCTCACATTCAAATGAACTATTCCAAAACAATGGTACAGTGCAGGGCTTTAGCCAGCTCGAAATTTTTTTCCGTCGGCCAATTTCAATCGTCGCGAAAACCGCGAAAATTGATTAGAAGGACTGAAAAACCTTGAAAAACGGGTTTTAATGAGATTATCGTATGCGAAAGGGCGCCGACACACATTGTCAACAATGATAACAATAGTAAAACAAACAGTGTGTGGCTTTTACGGCCATGGACGGCGTCCCCACAGCGTCCTGTAGCTTCCACCAAAGACTTTTGTCCGTCAAGGTTGACGGATTGGTTTGAAAATTTTTCCGTCAGACGCAGCAAATTTCCGTCAATTGACGGAAAAACGGACGCTGGCTAGTGTGTCCTGGTTGGCCAAGTAACACGACAGTTCTTTCAATCTGGATTGAGTTGAGATTTTGTCACTTCCATAAAATCAGGCTTGTGTGGACATGGAGAGTGAACAGTTAAACTGAGTGTTTTTTCAGGCATCACATTGAGATATTACCTCACAGTGTCTATATAAGCTTCCCCAAGACACTGAATGACTTAAAGATTCATGGATGAGGATGGCACCTTAAAGATGGAAGAAGTAGCGTACAGGTGGGCCAGGGATGTCTTCTCCGTCTTCTCCTTCAAAGGAAACAGTCAAGTCCACATACTTCTTCTCTGCACCAGGTTTGATCAGTTTTACCATTCTGTTATGAACATGAAAAAAAAGATAAATGTTAGTGGATTGTTATCCAACTTGTATTTTCTTTACTTAATGGTCACCACGTAACAAGACCTGAAGGTCATTTCAAGATTTGACCCGAAGGCCACAGGTTACAGGTTACATTGTAACTGTAGAACAGTATACTGTAAGATTGGATGGTTGAGACCATCCCTCTCCATCTAATGCCCTTTAATGTTCCAACCAAAGTCAGGTACCCATTCTCATACCTGGGTGAAATGAGGAAAGTTGTTTTATGTGCCTTTTCCAAGGGTTAAACATCGGCGGTATGTCAGGGATTCGAACCCATTTCCTCTGGGTTCTGCGTCTAACACCCTTACCATTATGCTAACAAGATGTCACTAGACTCTATACATCGAGATCAAAAAGAATGTATGTGTTTGATGTAACTGTATGAATATCAAAAGACTTAATTGGGATATGTGAACAGTAGAAGGGGCACTCACGTCTGTGGTAGTCTTTTCTTGTGACCAGGCATGATGGGTACATACACCATCTTCACTCCGTACACAACCATGGTAGCCTCAAAACCATGTTTCTCCTGCAACAGAGGAATGGGAAGACTGTAAAAGTGTACAAAATGTATGTCAAGTCTGCATAAGGTCTGTATTGACATTTTTTTATTACGCAGAATATGTACTATGCATCTCAATCATTTTGTGCCAGTTTAAGGTATGCATACTGGACTGTACTGCTTTTGCACCTAAAACTGAAATAAAACGATTGAGATGTGTATGAGGTGTACATCGTGAGTAACTATGACAGTCACTGTGTATGAAAACATCAATTAGGACCTCATGACATGATATACACTCTCAAGTGTTTGCACCTTTGTACAGCAGTCTAAAGAATACACAGAGCAACAAACTAAAGACTCTTTGCTTTCAAATGACAAAGACATGTCTTAAAGCTTCGCCAAGGCATTGAACAACTAAAAGACATGCATCATTTAACATACTTGATGGAATGTTCTCAGAGTTAAACATAATTGACAAGAGAGCCCAAAACAGAATCTAAAACCAAAATCCTTTTTTTTCCAGTTATGACTGTTTTAAGTCTTGGAAATCTTCCCTAAATATAGCTATCAGGGATGTCATGGCCTACTTTGGTCAATATATCCCTGTTCATGTTCCACATTTCCCCTATGTTTCTTGGAAAAATCATACTCAGAGTTTAATACATGTTAATGAAATCTCCTCAACAGTCAGATGACCTGACTGTCTTTACCTTGAAGTAGCCAAGGAACTGTTTCAGGGTGAAGTCCTTGTTGCCGTGGATGTCCCACTTGTCCCACAGGGTGACCGTCAGGCCTTCCCTGCAGACACAAACAAACAAACAAACAATAAACACAATGTAAGTGCAAGTCCTTTTCTACTGACTGATGTGGAAATCAAAATAAATATTCAATAAAGACCCTTATGTGGCACATTTGTGCCCCACTGGGCTAAAGTACAGGCGAGAAGGTTAAAGGCTGTTAGCAGACCAAAACATGAATAGATACAAAATAAAGGGACTAACTGGTCTGTACTTTACAGTATGGTCCAGGACTCTAGAGTTTGATTCAAACTCGCTTGCGTGAACCGCTGTCAAAAATTTGAACACTCTTCAACAGTTTGCCTGGCTATTTTGTTTCAATTGTCGAATAAAGTTGTTGATGCAATGTGTAGTTATGTCACATCTTTTACCATTTTTGTGTGATAAACAGGTTGGTACCGTATACAAAAAATACAACATGGTGTATTCTGTACAGGGCTGTCTCCAGCTTTAAATTTGTTTCCGTCCTCTTTATAGTTATTGATTTTCCACAGTGTCATGTCATGAAGGACACTCAGATTTTTGGGAGGTATGGCGTAACATTTTTCCCCTCCCCAGAAGCAGATTTGAGAGACAGGTCCTGGAGACAGCCCTGATTCAGTATTGCTGTTGGGCTGTACCTCAGACAACATGGAATACCCAGCCCATGTTGTATTCTACGTTCACTTCTCCACCCACCTGATGACAGACTTCTCCGGAGGCGCAGGTTCTGAGAACACCATGACAGGCAGGGCTAGGTTCAGGAAACAATTTCTGTAGTGTTCTAGTGGGGAACCCAGGACCACTTTTACCAGCTCTATGGAAACCTAAAAATAAAATAAAAATAACACATTGGCTGTACATGTGTGGCAATAAATCATATCAACTTCACAAGTTTGTTACATAAATGTGTACAATGTACCATTCTTGCATAATGACACATGAGTGACTGAATGACATTCAAGTAGATGGCTAAACAAGGTGCTAATTTTAAAAGACTTCAGGTGGGTACAGGTACAGCATACCAGTACAGGATCGGTTTTGCTTGTTAGACCAGTCTGCAAAAATTGGGCCTGAAAAAATCAGTGAACCGGATCTTCGACCAATTAGACAATGAACAAATTATATCTGATCCTCTGGACCTGAACCGGACCTGAATTTTCTGTACTAGCATCCTCCCCTAATACAGTTTTTTAAAATCTTCAGTAACAAATTAAATTTTAATTCAAAGTACTGACAGAATTTCTTTTATAAAAGCATAATCATGATTAAGCTTAAAACTAGATATCGTTACATTACGGAGATAAAGAAACTGACCAATCCCGCTACAGCAGCAGTCGTGGTGGCAATGGCTGGAACAATCCGGCCGGCAATACGCTTGGTCTTCAACCGGTCTGCCTCCTCAATACTGTACATTCTGGCACGCAGATTCTGAGAGGAATAAAAAAAAATGCAAGTCAAATTAGAAATACTAAATACAAGCACTTATTTGCCAGCATAATTTTGTCTGTATGTAAAAGAAATAATTTGTATTGGCAAAAATAACCTCAAAATCCATTAATAAATTGAATATTTAATTGCTTATGGTCCAACATTGGATCAAGTTAACATTATCTAGCTACATGCAAAGCTAGCATATACTAGCCAAGATGTTAGTATTGTTACAAAATGACAGAATCAGACTTCAATGAATGAGAGAAATGGAAATGGGTATGGCATTGGCAACTTGAAGACAAAATGATTTTACCACCTTTCAATTTCATATAATTTAAAATGCATGTGCACACATACTAATCTGTTTATCAGTATAGGAATGTGATAAAACAAAAAGAAAATGTATTGACATACGGAGCAGGCTGTGATGAAGTCGATGTGTCCGTTGCTGTCATCATCCTTTTCGAATACAGCAGGGACCATCTGTAGAGTATCTGTACAGGGAGGTACATGACGTACTGTAAATGCAGATTCTGAAGCTTTTGTGGTGGTTTTATGTTCACTGTTTTTGCGGTGGCTGAACCATGTACATGTACACTGCAAACTGCCTCTATGTGTTAAAATGTATATATATAGAAACTTGGTAGAAATTACTACAGTGTATAAACTCTTTTCTACTGCCTCTTGCAATTTTCTTGGAATGGAAGCCCCAATACAAATTGTGGACACCAACTGATATAATGCATTCATCATCTAATTGGGCCAAATCCGGTGCACTGATTTTTTCAGGTCCGTTATTTTTTGTACAGGTCCAAAAAGAACCAAGGAAGAACAAACAGTTTTGTACCAGAACAATGTACCAATCCCTACCCCTACAATGTAGCAAGCATACGTACTTTGTAGTGCTAAACTTAGAATCATATATGTCAAAGTGTCATGATATGGTTCCATCCAAGGTCCTATGGCTAGACTTTCCTTTTAGGCAATAGATGGCGTTTAGCACCAAGGACAGATCTGGTTAATTTGTGTGTATACAAGGATATTTCAACCTTCTTAGTAGAACGTTACCTTGTTTTGTGTAACATTTCAGTGTTAAGTTATCCATCAGTTTGTGTGTATGGACGGCTTTCAGCACCAAGGAGAGAGCTGCCTGCAGGGCTTGAAATTAATCTTTGCGATTAGGTGCACTGTTGCAACTAATATTTTTAGCCTGGGTGCAACTAATTCCAAAAATGAATTTCAAGCCCTGCAAACAGCTCTCTCCTTGGTGCTGAAAGCCATGCATATTTTGGTTGCACCACATACATGTACAGGGCTCAAAATACCACCTGCATAAGCAGGTAAGTGCAGGTAAAATTGGAGCTGTGCAGGTATTTCTGATGTCTACCTGCACCTAACATGCACTGGTCCATGTACTGGGTTTTATACATAAATGTCATTTGATGTAGGTGCATGTGGATTGTCATTAGCTGCATGGACTGTTACCACCTATCAAGTATTAAAAAAAAAATTAATGGTTCCTGAACAATTTCAGTATGATCCATACTTCCTAAATTGAGAAGGTGCAGGTAAAATTTGTCTGGTGTAAATAATTATCAATTATGTTACATGCACCAGTGCAGGTATGCAGAAAAAAGGATTTCGAGAAAAACCTACAATAATTACTACAACTACTAGTATTGTATAGTTTGTTATACAGATATAAAGGCTCACTGGAGTTGAGGTTCCTCTCCTTGAGGAGCTTCTCCAGATTGTGGATGCTTCTCTCCACCTCGTCTCCAGAGAACTCCTCCTGATCCGGCTTCTTGGCTGACTCGTCAGTCTCTATCGTCTACAACAAACAGCGTAAAATTGTATAAAAATGTAAAGTGCTCCATATGCGGATGAGACAGTCACTTTGATGAACTTATCTTTCTCCATTTTATCTTACTTGATCTCTGATCATTCCTTGGATCACAAGGTCATGATGTACTTATTAATGCAAAATTTATTTCAATCTCAGCAATATTACACAATCAGTGGCGGTGTAAAACATGTTACTTTGTATGTGTACTTCCTCTAAGTGTTACGCATTTCAGCAAAATAGTACATCATGTAATACTATATATAGGCTGCTATGTTTTATAAATAAATCAATCTCAGTCTGTTTGCAATGTCCAACTACACATGTGTCATTCAAAAGACCTACAATGCACTGCATTCTAAACTGAGAACATTTTACATTCACTATATGTTTAAGGAGAGTGGATCTTCAAAAGACTTTGAGCATTAAGCAACATGGGTAGCAGCTTCTCACATTCCATACTGTGTTGACCTCTCAGTTGAAGATTGCGACTTTGTTCCTTTCCAATAGATTGTAAGATTTTATAACACTGAACAGTTGTATCAGATCATAGAAATGTGTTAATTCTGTTGTACCTTTGATTTTGGTCTGAACTCTGGTACTTCTATGGTGGTTAGGAGTTCTAGTAGGGCAGCCTTGGTCAAGTCCTGTGAAATAACAAAATACACAATTAGTAGTAGTAATATTCAGTATTCGTAATATCCTCTGCAGGGATTCCTGACTCAGGAGTAAACAGAAGTCGGCTAGAAAAAAATATTGTACAATGTCATATGAAATTGTGTTAAATGGTTTAACATGTGAATGACTGCTTTTAAAGGAAAGGAAAGTATGTAAAAAAGAGAATTGATTGTTAAGAGGAGAAATGTTGAAGAAACTAACCTCATCTGTGACTGGAATATTGCACAGGCCAGCCAGCAGCCGTGAACAACTCATGACAAACAAGATGTGTCTGTGGGACAAGAAAGCACACATTATGGACATGTGATGTTAACCTATAAAATGTAAATAACATTGTCAAACATCACAAGTCATAAACATTTATAATTGTATAAACTATCTTCTGCACCAACTCTAATCACGTATAAGAAATCCTTAAGGCTCTAATAGTCAACTTTAAAAACAGCGACAACATTCAGAGACTGATGCAGTTAGCTACTTATTCAAAATGTTTACCCTCAAAAGAAAGACAACTGATTAAGACACCAGCTCCACTGTGGTAGTAAATGAAGTGTCAAATATGGCTGCAGCTTCTTCTACACTTCATAAAGATAATGAACAACTTATACAAATTTCCCGACAGAAAAATCTATCTGTTTAAAACTTACAGTTCATCGTCACTGTCGAAATCAACTGGCTTGGGTGGTCGTTTGGGAGACTGCCAGAAAAGGGCTACAACACAAAATACATATTAAGTACATGTACTAAAATGTATGTATCACAGACTAATCTACTTTGAGTAAAGACCATCATTATGTATGACGAGTATAGTTTACTGTAATGCTATACACTGAGTATTAACAGTTGTAAAATGTGACAACTTGAAGTCATTTTGTGTACAGGAATCTAGCCAGGACTTTATTTTTTGTGTAAATGGTGATGGTGAGGTAGCAAAGTGACCAATCCAGGAATACTGTGGAAGCGGGGGCGGGGGGGGGGGGGGGGCATCTAGGTAAGGAGATTTTGGAAGTAGGGTAAAAAGTTGCCATTCTAAGGGAATCTATTGAGTGACTTAATCCTCTTCACATCGACAAAGGTTAGACATCCAGGTAATAAGATGCACCAAAAAGCAGTTACTCACACAAGCAACTGGATATGATTTTGGAAATGGTCAGATGTTTCAGATAGCATCCACTATCTTTTGTCAGAGACACTGTACATCAAATACATCAACCAAATACTTAAAGCTTCTACTGTAACAGGAAATGTTTAACTAACTGATTCACCATTAACACTACATTCTGAGTCTGTCAATGTTTGAAGGTGAAAGAGGACAATGTCTGACTCACTTCCATCCTTCATGGCTGTGTCAAGAGGGAATGTATGGAGAAGTTGCTTTGCCTGAAAGTGGACAAATAGTGAGTTCAAACATCTTTAGATTTCTTGATACTAACATAGCCTTTCTCAGTATAAAGAATAATACAGTTGCTTCAAAATAGCTTTTCCTTAAAATACAAAAAGTGTCATGAAACTACCATGGGCCTTTTTGACAAATTTAAGTTTCAAAGCTATTCCATTAATATCAGGATAATGCTGTTGCAAGAGAATGTCATATTGCAAAAGAGAGCATATGAGTAGTATGCTTTCTGTTACTTAATATAATATAAAGGACAACAAATTATACTTTTCAGGACAGAAAACAATATAGGCCTTAATGAAGTTAACTTTTTGTTAAGTTCTTTTATAATCTTTGGAAAAAAGAAATAAACAAAATTTGCAGTGAAAAAATGAAATTCATTGACAAGTATGTTATGAAAAGTCCCTAAAGATCTTACCTTGTGATTAAAATATTTTTCAAACTTGACTCTTGCCATTGTGACACAGTCTGCCCATCTGTGTGGTCTGTTCTTCAATAGTTTTACACACTGCACAGCTCCGTCTAACTGTGCCCCTCCCTTCAGGGTCTGAAACAATAGAATATTTTTCCTTATGTGAAGATAAATAAATTCATCTTATATTCATTGTGATTGTCTCACAGTGGCCAAATTTTTGCACAACACATTCCAACATCTAAGAAAGATGACACAAACCCTCTGTAATTTACCAACACTATGATTCAGCCAAAGATTAGCACAATACATGGCAGAGCAAAGCAATAAAAAAGGATGCACTAAACCTAAGCAGAATAGCAGTCAATTTTTGTAAAAGTGGTAAAAGAAAATACAATTTCTTACCTGCAAGATTTCTTCTGGAGAGCCATTTGTTGACCAAAACTTGTTGTATAGTGAAGGCTTCTGACTGTACATGCTTTCAAACTGTCAATGAATTCAATAACATCAATATGTTTGATCAATTCAATCTTAACAATTTGTCACAGTATACATTTAGAATTTGTACCTAGTTTACACGTCACTGATTTAAACAAAGCTGCTAGGGACAATGCCCTCTCTTACAAAAGTTACACCTGAAATGTGCTGTGTTTTTAAACACTTTAACCATCATAATACAACCTGAAAAGGACATTCTTGGAGAGTCTCGAAAGGGCCAAGGAAAAAAGAACATTTTGGAAAATATGTTGACGTAACTTTGACAATGTTCCTGCTCCAGTAGTGAAAATCAAAAAGCACTTCTTTCCCTGTAGACCCATTTCTGAGTCAGGTGTACTACCAGGTGTTAGCATTTGTTTCAGAGCTGTTCGTGTGTTTGTTCTCACCTTGTCTCTAGCCCACTGGATAGTGTGTTCTATAACTGCAGGGAAGGACTTCAGAGTACAGTAGGGGACATCGTGGTCAACTGGGTCTCTCTGGAAAACAAAATTGAGCAATGTAAATATACTAATGGTCATCTTTAGATAAGAAACATGGAATATATACTGCAATTTGATGTAACATTTTCAGTGCTCAAAATACTACCTGCATATGCACGTTAGTGCAGGTAAAAATGGAGCTGTGCAGGAATTTCTGGTGTCTACCTGCACCTAACCTGCACTGGTCCATGTACTGGGTTTTATACATAAATGTCCTATGATGTACATTTTGTGTAGGTGTAAGACTTAGTGAATTGTTTTTAGCTGCATTGACTGTTACCACCTATAACGTATAAAAGAATCAAATAGCAATGGTTTCTGAACAATTTGAGTATATTCCAAACTTCCTAAATCCAGAGTGGTGCAGGTAAAATTTGTCTGGTGCAGGTAATTTTCAATGTTACTTGCACTGGTGCAGATATTCAGAAAAAAGTATTTCGAGCCCTGATTTATTACATTTACTTCTGAGTCAGAATCAACTAAACAAGTCTGTAACAAGTTTCACAGCAGTCAGGTACTTGATCAAGTTAGGTTCTAATAACGGAAGGTTTTAGAACACAATCATGCATGCTTTTAAAACTTTGTGACACAATAATAAACTGTGATTTCTGAAGAAGGTTGTTACGTCATGACTCCTTTCCTGATGTTTTGATACTTAAGAACAGAAATGAGATCTTACAATCATAAAGCAATTTGACTTGTTCATGACTACATATTTTTCCCAAGGACAATATCTTAAGTGTTGATTTTCTTGGTCTTACCTGGCTACCGTAGGACTCTGTCAGGTGAGGTACGATGGTCTGTACGTGTCCCTTTGGTCCCATGGTGCCGGACTCAAGCAGAGCTCTCTGGTTACTCACACATCGGCTGGAGAAATAAAGACAGTGATGATGACAGCGTGATATACGAGACATTAAAAATATTATAGACATGTACATGCCCTGCACAATTCAGGAATCTTACATTGTGTAGTATGAAAGCCAAGATATTATCTATTAGACTAAGTAAGCTTATTGATAAGTTATATGACAAGAATGCAGATATAAACCTATATTAAACCCTTGTATCATAACCATGTAACTGCAACAAGTACAAATCATATATACAGCATCAATTACTACTGTACAAGAATATTTTGAATGTGCTGGTAGGTACCTAATTTCCATAGATACCAAAAGTATTCTGTAACCGTCTTACTCTATATTAAGGCAATAATTTTTTTATTATCATAACTGCTCTCTGTTTGAATCTTGACAATTACGTGTACTCTTTCAAATTTGATTCTCGGTCCCTTTTGTCTTCTCATCTTTCAGCTGTTTCACAAACTCTAGGATGGGATGAAACTAAAAGGGCCCTACATATATAGTACCTGTCCATGTATCTTCTTGCCTCTACGTTGTCCAGAGCGTTCACACACAGGTCCTGGCTCTCAAAGAATGTGTCGTTGTACACTTTCTCCTCCGTGTCAGGACAAACTATAGGCAGATGGTACATAAAACAAAATCTATCTGTAAGTCTTTTATTATAGATCAATGACCTTAAACAAATCTTATTTGATCTGGGGCACCAGGGAGAGGGGCAACTGTGTCAGTGTGAATGTGATTCAGCACCAGTCACAGTGGTTACAGTCTTAGTGCAAATGTTATTAAGCACCAGGGACAGGGTGTAAGTGTTTGTGTGAATGTTATTCAGCACCTGGGACAGGATGTAAGTGTGTGTGAGAATGTCCATCAGCACCAGGGACAGGGACAATAGCATCAGTCATCAGTGTGAATGTCATTCGGCACCAGGGACAGGATGTAAGTGCCAGTGTGAATGTCATTCAGCACCAGGGACAGGGATGGCAGTGCCCGTGTGAATGTCATTCAGTACCAGGAACAGGGATAATAGTGACAGTGTGAATGTCATTCAGGACAGGGATGGCAGTGTTAGTGTGAATGTCATTCAGCACCAGGAACTAGGGTAACAGTGCCAGTGTGAATGTCATTCAGGACAGGGATGGCAGTGTTAGTGTGAATGTCATTCAGCACCAGGAACTAGGGTAACAGTGCCAGTGTGAATGTCATTCAGGACAGGGATGGCAGTGTTAGTGTGAATGTCATTCAGCACCAGGAACTAGGGTAACAGTGCCAGTGTGAATGTCATTCAGGACAGGGATGGCAGTGTTAGTGTGAATGTCATTCAGCACCAAGGACAGGGATAACAGTGTTAGTGTGAACATCAATCAGCTCAAAGGACAGGGGCAGCAGTGTCAGCGTGAGCATCATTCAGCACCAGGAACAGAGATCGCAGAGTCAGTGTGGATATCGTTCATCACCAAGGTCAACATTATCTGTTTGAATGTCAGTTTAAGGACATGGGCAATACCATCAATATAACTTAGCATCTAGAATAAAGAGGAACTTACTTTGGGACAGCAACCTTGAAATGAAATCAAAGCTTTTGATTTTGTTGCTACCAAAAATTCAGTTTCCTAACACACACACATACAAGTAGATTATTCACAGGTGAACCATCAAACCAATTGCCAAATATCAACTCTGAAGTAAAAATAACTACAGACCTTTTACGACTGGCGGATTCATAATTTGGGTGGCCATTTCTCCTTACCTTTATGTTGATGTGGATCAATGTGTAGATCTGTGGATAGGAAAACAGGAAGAGTGTTTTAAGTTAAGGATGCTTCTGCTTGTATGTGACATAAAATTGTGCACATTGAATATATTAGAAAACAAGTAAAACTGATAATAGTAACATAACTGACACATATACTGGTGCTACAATGCAGGACTACTTCTACTACTAAGTGCTCATATAGCAATGGTTATAATTAAGTCTTTACATGTAAGCGAAAAAAATACCACAATGACTGTAGAGACCAAATCTGACCTGGGTTAATCTCTAAAGCAGAGGCTGCAGCTGTGGTGCTCTTGGGTTGCTGTATTAGGTAATAACAAATTAAGAATTTTCAAAAGAAAAACAAAAATTTTTGCATGGATGGCAAACAAAGTATATCAACACATCAAACTTGAATGGATAACTTGACATGTTCTTAATCTTATTCACTATGTTAATTCACACTTCGCATATTTGCTTTGCAAAGAACAATCACTGCAAGGTGACATCCATGAAAGGTGACATACAATATGAATGTTACTGTAAATTTACAGGTAATACATGTACAACAAAAGTACCATAAACGCTTACTAATTGTTAACAAAATGGTCTTATCAGACGTACCCATCCCTCAGTACAAGAAAGCTTTTCCTTAGACCTACTTTATATTTTTTTGTACCTTATATACCAGGTCCTTGGTTTTTTTATTTTTTAAAATGTTTCACTGAAAGCAACCACTTACCCGTATATGATGTGGTCTGAAGAGAAACTGTCTGTTCAGGTTGGACTTTTCAATCAAGTCATTGTCAGTTATGGTGATCTGCAAATAGTAACAAACATAATGTACATATCAAAGATTCATGTATCTAACACAGTGACTGTAAAAAAAGGTCATTTGAAAAACACTAGACACAAATTAGAGCTGTATTTGAGGAAAGCCACACCACAAGCACATTAAAGAACCCACCACACAAGGTCTTTCTTGTGTGAGCGGTTCATACCCTTACACTACAGTTCAATGGCCACAACTGGGACAATTACTGAGGTATTGAGGTCAATAGGCACTGTGTACAGGCTGCCATTACAGACCCTTGCACTTTAGCCTTGTTAATTGTAAGCTCCTTGCAATTTAGCCCCTGGCTCCAAAGAGAGAGTAGTCGGCCTATCCAATAACAACAACAAAACTTTATATGGATTTGTCTATTTGATGACTAAGGGTAAGTGAATGTGAACTTTACCATCCCATTTTCTGCTGAAGCTATCCCCATCAGAGCATAGTTCTTTAACATCTCACAGCCTATTGCACCACAGCCAACCTGTAAAACAACAAGAGCAAAATAACGGATATTTTTTAGTTTTACTGATTTCAATTTTTCTCACACGAGAAAATGTACCGCATGGAACAAAAAGAGAAAGGCTAACGCTACATGTAGTTCACCTCTATCCGTTGGGTAACCTATATGCATTGCTTTTTGAAACAGGGTATTTGGGGATATCACGCCGAAGGGCGTTTCAAATTGCAATATTTTAAGGATATTGCAGTTTAAAACTACCAACTGTCGACTTGATGTGCTTAAAATAGTTAAATACCCTGTTTTTAAAAGGCAACGGATATAGGTTACCCAACGGATAAAGGTGAACTGATATTACCAATACAGGTATGTACATTTATGCAAATCAAACATTAATCTTATGTTGATGAAGGTTAGACATCCAGGTAACACGATATGCCAAATATCAATTTCCAGTTAGGATATAAAACCTGTGCTCCAATAAGATCTCTTCACTGTCACTGACAATGTTACCTGAAATGTCTGTTTCCAAAATCTTATACTGTTGTTTGAGTGATTGCTATTTGGCATATTGTTGAAACTGTTTCCACTAATATCATTTCATTCATGTTTCAGTAAAAACACTTTAAACTTATGTGTGCATGAATGTCTATGCATGAAAAAATATATTGCATTTAATTGATTTGTCTTACCATAAACAACTTTAAACTAGCTAGCTTCTTCAGTAGTTCCTCTCCTATACACATCCTCAGGGCATCGTTACGGTCACCCCTGAAACATATGGAAGAAGCGTCAGTTAACAATTTCCCATTCTTCTAATTATGATAATGCATATTAGAACCACATAATAGCTCCATTGAGGTTTCAACTTCTACGGTTTCTTCTGTTTTGTCAGCACCAGGAACAGGGGTAACAGTGGTTGTGTGAATGTCATTCAGCACCAAGGACAGGGGTAACATTGGTTGTGTGAATATCATTCAGAACCAGGGACAGGGATAGCAGTGTCAGTTTGAATGTCATTCAGCACCAGGCACAGGGATGGCAGTGTTAGTTTGGATGCCATTCAGTCCCAGGAACAGGGGTGGCAGTGTTAGTTTGGATGTCATTCAGTACCAAAAACAGGGATGGTGGTGTTAGTTTGAATGTCATTCAGTACCAGGGACAAGGATGGCAGTGTTAGTTTGGATGTCATTCAGTACCAGAAACAGGGGTGGCAGTGTCAGTGTGAATGTCATTCAGTACCAGAAACAGGGGTGGCAGTGTCAGTGTGAATGTCATTCAGTACCAAAAACAGGGATGGTGGTGTTAGTTTGAATGTCATTCAGCACCAGAGACAGGGATGGTGGTGTTAGTTTGAATGTCATTCAGCACCAGGGACAGGGATGGCAGTGTTAGTTTGGATGTCATTCAGCACCAGAGACAGGGATGGTGGTGTTAGTTTGAATGTCATTCAGTACCAGGGACAAGGATGGCAGTGTTAGTTTGGATGTCATTCAGTACCAGAAACAGGGGTGGCAGTGTCAGTGTGAATGTCATTCAGTACCAGAAACAGGGGTGGCAGTGTTAGTGTGAATGTCATTCAGCACTAGGGGCAGGAATGGCAGTGCTAGTGTGAATGTCATTCAGTACCAGAAACAGGGGTGGCAGTGTTAGTGTGAATGTCATTCAGCACCAGGGACAGGGGAAGCATTGGTTGTGTGAATGTCATTCAGCACCAGGGACAGGGGAAGCATTGGTTGTGTGAATGTCATTCAGCACCAGGGACAGGGGAAGCATTGGTTGCGAAAATGTAATTCAGTACCAGAGACATGGGTAACATTGGTAGTGCATATGTTATTCAGCACCAGGGACAGGGGAAGCATTGGTTGTGTGAATGTCATTCAGCACCAGGGACAGGAACAGGGAAACATTATCAGTGTAAATGAGAACATAGGATCAAAAGGAACTTACTTTGGCTGTAGACTTCCTAACTTTGACTCCAAGTCTTGACAGACCTCTACTGAATCCATGTAGAGCTGCAGGAATGTAGAAGCAATAGGATTACGTAAAAACAATGAAGAATACTTTTTTACTGCAATTGACTACAAGAAATAATTGACAATGAAAGGGTCGCCATTATTGCATTAACAACAAGTGTAGTCAAAACTGCCCCAATAGACCAATGAAATCTGGTCTATATGGACAGGTGGCCACTATAGACAGAATTCTTATGCTTGCGTCAATGAGGAAAATTTGCACAGGTGGTTACATCATGTACAGGTTTAACTGCATATCAATGGTGAGATGGTTCTCAGCACCAAGGACAGGGGCAACAGTATCAGTGTTAATGCAATTCAGCACCAAGGACAGAGACAATGGAGTCAGTGTAGAAGTCGTCAATGGTAGAGATTTGATTGTATATCTATGGCCAGGTGGTCCCTATCTAGAGGTAGTCCCTTGTACAGGTTTGACTGTACATCAATGGCCAGGTTGCCAATATTTAGAGATGGTCCCTTGTACAGGTTTGACTGTACATCAATGGATAGGTGGTCTTTATGTAGAGGTGTAAAAGTGGTACAGGTTTGAATGTATTTGTCATTTTCATTCTACTATAGCGCACATGAAGAAATGGTGTTTACCCATTGTTTGAGAGGTGTGAATTTCCCTGTCAGAGCCTTGAGGACCTCCTGTGCTAGGATCCCACCCATGGCAGCTGTCAGCGGGGCAAAACAGCCTTGTGCTGTGTAGGACAGCCATTTTAGCAGCCTGCTGTCCACATCCTCCACCTGGGGAAATATTACAATGAAAATCATTAAAAAAAAAATAATGCAGTCCTTGCAGTTCCAAAAAAGCCAATAGGGGCCCTTACATCACTTACTGCCTACCACTGAACAGTCTTGACCACATTATGTTCAGAACATGAGGTATCAAAACCAGATGATTCACTGTTACTGTAGTACCATAGAAATCTGCTAGGAGGTCCAATATCGAACTTGACCTTCATTTGTTCTGATCTATCAAATGTCTTAAGGATACATACATAGCTTTCCATGAACATGAACACACACACACACACACACACACACACACACACACACACACACACACACACACACACATCATAAAAAAATGAACCATTTGAAGTGTCTTACCAAATCAACATTTACTACACGGATGAAATTGGTTTCTCCTCTACATATCATGTAGATATATATCAACATTTCACTTACCTTTTCATGCATCTTACTGTTGAGTGATTGGGCAAACTCCAGCAGTTTGGCAGCATCGTCTGAGTTTCTAAGGAAAGAGAAGAATTGTAAAGACAAAGGCAAAGCACACAGGATTGACTCTCCCCCATATCCACCCTACCTTTTCAGCCTTAGAAAAATGAGCTTGCCTGGTGTATTGCGGGCTAATTAGCACCCAGATTGCAAATCTCAAACAAACAGCGGACGGAATTTTACCTTAGAGGGGGGGTGGGGGTGGGGCAAAATTTACACCAAAGATAGTATACCATTTCTGCAATAGAGGCTATATGATATAAATATATTACTATATATTAAGATAATGCCCAACTGCAGCCTTGTTTTGGTGCTTGACCTCTAATGACCCCGGGAAATCCAATATGATCGCCGTAACTGGAAAGAGGCTAAACTTGTTGTAATGATGTCCAATCTCAAAACACATATTTTTTGCCTATCAGAAGCATGTTTGAGGCCATAATTCCTTCTTCAGTGAAGTCTGTGGAATAAGAAGGAAAGTAGGTCTTACCCAGGTTTAGGAAGTCTGCTGTGTTCCTTCTGAAACATGTGCAGTGCCCACATCCCAAGGTGTACGGTTGAGGGTGCCTGACATACACATAAGAAAAAAAATTATTGATCAATAAAAAATGAGTAAATGACTGCGATGCAAAGAATATAATAATGATTCAGTATTATCCGGTACATTGAAAATTATATCATACCCTGGCCGTATTTATGTTTGATATCCATGTTCCAACCGGTCTGTATTAGTACTGCTCGGAGCCCCATATTTTGATTCAAACAACTGGACCTCACTTGTGTGCGCCACTATCGACAATTCAATCAGCCATTAAACTGTTGGCTTGGTTCTTTTGTTTGAATTAATGAATAAAGGTGTTGACACGATGTGCATTGATGTCACATCTTTTTCTCTTTTTTTTTTGCGATAAACATGACTTTGCTCGGGTTGTCATGATATACGACGTGTAAGTAAAATAAGTAAATATGGCAAATACAACACAGGGTATTCCATATCGCCCTCGGTTCCAACCCTCCTGTGGCTCGGATCGCCCTTCAAGCTTCGGTTGGCGGGCAATCCTACCCTTGGGCGATACGGAATACCTCGCGTTGTATTCTATATGCACATGCTGGAATAATTTTGGATGGAAACAGACATAATGATATTAAGTTGTCAAATAACAATTATAACTAACCTGCATCTTGGCAAAGTCCACTATCAGGAGGTTTGGACTGGTCAGCTGTTTCTCGAGGGAATCCTGGTTGAATGGTAGAAAATATGATCACAAAAGTGTATATGCCTGATAACATACAGTGTCATGTAATTCCAACAAGTTACATACATGTACATGTAACGTTAGTTCACCTTTATCCACGGAGTAACCTTTATTTAAAAGTGGAATATTTA
The DNA here is from genome assembly GCF_000003815.2 of Branchiostoma floridae. Lineage (NCBI taxonomy): Eukaryota > Metazoa > Chordata > Leptocardii > Amphioxiformes > Branchiostomatidae > Branchiostoma > Branchiostoma floridae. The sequence goes on along the minus strand of NC_049980.1, from coordinate 5,781,230 downwards.
GGGATATCAAGTCGGCGGACGGTGGTTTTAAACTGCAGTATTTAAGAAAAATTGCAATTTGAAACCGTTGTCCGTCGGCTTGATATCCCTAAATATCCTATTTCTAAATACAACGGATATAGGGCACCTGCGGATAAAGGTGAACTAGCGTTATATCTATCATCACAATGATCACAATGTACACAATTTTTTAAAATCTTAACTGGGAGTGCTGTATACTATACATCTGACTCTCAAACCCACTTTGTTTTCATACATTGTACATGAATGTAACCTGGCAGATAAATATATCTTATTGGGCATAACATATGGCAACACATTCAAGGAAATAGCATTAATTTTTTGCATGCACTGTTTAAAGTATATAAAGCTCAATATAAACAATCACCATCTAGTCTTAACACTCTGCATGTTGCTAAAGCTCTGGCAGATGTCAAGGGACATACTTACAAAGTTGACAGTGGTTGGTACTTTGACCTGCCGTGCGATCCCGCCGTGTTTGTAAGGTTGGTACTTCTCATCAGTAGTGTCACAGATAGAGAAGGCATAGGAGGATATCACTGCAGAAAAACAAGAAGAAGCCAACAAATTAGTCATCATCACTTGTGTATATTTGTTTGCTTGTATCATTTGTATTGCATAGCCGGTAGGGGTGGGTAGTGGTACAAAACCAGCTTTTTCCTTGTTGAACCGATTTTGAACTGATTAGAAAATGAACAGATAATACATGTACCATCAGGCGTTCACATGTTTTGGGGCTTACAGGTCCAAGAAAATAACAAGAGCACAGTTCCATTTTTACCAAGTTTCTAATCAAACTTGGTCTAAAACAGAGGAAGATCAGTGTGGTTTAGTATAGATTATAAGGATTTTAAAACACCAGTGGGTGTCAGATACTCCACCAAACAGTCAATCCTTTGGGTATCGCCCATTCACAAGTTTTGAAAGATACTAGGTCCAGGTTCAGGTCAATTTTTTTCCGAATGGCACGAGCCTAAGGAATCCTGTCTAAAGCTACCACCTGTCCACATAGACCAGATTTCATTAGTCCCAACTTGGTCTTCTTGGGCAGGTTTGCATACTCCTGCATTTTACACTTACCACTAATTTTGTGACTGGTTCCGTTGAGAGCGTCCATCCCTGTGACCTCTTTGAAGGTCACCACATCGCCCGTCTCAAACCCGTGCATCCGGTTCTCCAGACAGGTCACCACACCGGGGCTGGCCTGGAAGCAAAATAGGTAAAAAGGTAAAGGTATGTACAGACACATGTCTGTTGTATAGACAAATAGCCTTTTTGAGGGCCACATATGGGTAATAGTGAGTTGCTATCCAAGTGTCTAGGGAATGATATCAGGAAGGTGGTGCCCAACCATCTCTGTCCACCCCCTTTCAACTCCCTATGGCCAGCCAAGGCCACGTGCAGTTTTTTACATCGAGGTGGAGTGAGGGAAGGAAAGGGCTATTCCCAAGAACACAACGCCTCAATGCCAGGAATACCCTTGACCTGACCTGTTAACCTAGCCACTTGGCAAAATTATGCCAAAATGACGTAGAAGTACATGATGTACATGTATGTAGGGGTACAGACACTAGTGCTGGGGGTATGGACACTACAGGGGCTACAGTGGGAAGTTATGGATGTACATGGTGTTATTATAGGAAATGCCTTCATATGGTTTAAATGGTGTTTTTGTATGTTGCAACAGACCTCTTTAAACCACTCAGTGATAGGACTCACTCAGATTTGTAGCGATTATGGGGCATTTTCCACAATACTTTGCTGTAAACCAAAAATGGGGGAATGAATACTGGGTACTGACCCTACAGAGGGATGAGGATGATAAGACATTTATAGGACTCAGACTGTAGCAATTACATGTATTTTCTCACAGTGTATTGTTATTTATACATTGTCACCTAAGATTTTTAATAGCCTAACAATTATTGTCATATGTACATGTACATTACCTTGGTAACTTTGGCCACGAAAACTTCCTTCGGTTCCTCTCCAGTGGCATCGCGCACCTCAAACTCATCCCCAAAGTCACAGAAGCAGCAGCAGAAAACCCCATACACATCCCCGGTCACAAACTGAGGAAAGAAAAGAAATGGGAGCCTGTGATTTCCCCATACACAACCTTATACAAAATGGCAAAAAACACATCAGATACATTTTAACAATTAAGGGTTAATGACCTGTCCTGAAGTGTATATGGTTCCATAATACATGGTCATTCCTTTCACCACCAAATGAACAACCAAGATCGTTTATATAATAAGGTAGTTATAGGAACTAACCATGAATTATGGCACTGTATACACTGAGGGAAGGCAGGTCATCAACCTTATTTATTTATTTATTCACATATATTTTGCGAGTATGAGGCGGAAAGCACAAATTGCTTATATTAAGCCTTCTACTCAAGAAACATGCGCATAAAACAAGAATAGTAAACGACATTACATACATAAGTACAAAATGGATAACAGAAAAATAAATATTAAACAAGACAAGTTGGTGCTGAATCAATTAGGAGAACCTGCCTGTACAATGGATATAGGTAATGACAAGATCAAAAATGTTACAGTTCTGTTGATGTGAGAGAGATGTTGATCCTGATAACAGTAAAGTACATAAAGTAGTGTCGTTGAGGTGCTTTAGGTCTACTATAATATTTGAGACAGCCGATAACAAAGAACTTCTTTGGCTAGTATAGAGTGTGCAGTGTAGTAGATAATGTTCGGTTGTTTCACAATGATAGCCGCATTTACATGTAGGATAATCAATACAATGGTGTTGAAATAGATGGTAGTTTAACTGACTGAAGTTTAGACGGAGCCTTGTAAGATGAACTGCGGAACGACCTTGGCCATAAGAGAAATGGGAGTATTTTGTCGGCTTGTTGAATAGTGAGTCCAGCTCTTTTTTGAAAGTGTTGATCGAAAGGACGGCTTTAGCATTCGTAGGCAGTTCATTCCACAAGTGAACAGTTGAAGGTAGGAAGGATCTTTTGTACTTTTCAGTTTTACAGGCAATGGAAGTAAGGTTTTGGTTTGCGCGAAGGTTGTAAGGGACCGTATCACAGATACGTGGAGGGATAATATTATGTAAGTACAGTGGTGCGAGACCATTCATAATTTTCCAAAACTGAATCAACTGGTGCTTTTTCCTTCTGTCCGCTAGTGTGTCCCATGCAACCTCGGCTAACAAGCTCTCATGTTTAGTGCCTCTCATGGCTCCGGTACAAACTCGTGCCGCGGCCATCTGGACAGACTCAAGAAGATCACAATCTTTGCCGAGAAGGCCACACCAAACAATGTCAGCATATTCAAGTAATGGACGAATCATAGTGACATACAGAGTTTCTAATGTTCCCCGAGGAACAAAATATGATATCCTCTTAAGATTGATTCGCTTCATTGCCTTGGTAATCAATGTAGACACGTGATATGACCAGGACAAGTCACGTTTCAAGTTTAAGCCCAAATGCTTGTGAGAGTCAACTTCCTTAAGCACAACTCCTTTAAACACTAATGGTGGGTGATAGACTTTGACCCTTTTCATGGAGAATGTCATCAGTTCAGTTTTAAGGGGATTAAAAGTTACCAGCCACTGGTCCGACCATTCACCCACCATTCTAAGATCATGGTTCAATCTATTTGCTGAGACGAGCGGATCCAAAACTACTTCCACAAGAGACGTGTCATCAGCAAAAAGATTGGCATCAGTTTGCAAGTTGTCCACTAAATCGTTAATAAAAACTAGGAAAAGGAGTGGGCCCAAAAGCGACCCCTGTGGGACACCTGCGTCAATCGGTAGCCAGTCGGAACATGCCCCATTAATGACAACTCTCTGCTTCCGATTTGTGAGATAAGATTGTATCCATTGAAGAAGTGAACCAGATATCCCTAGTTGGCTTAATTTGAAAAGGAGACCATCGTGCCATACCTTATCAAAAGCTTTTGATATGTCCAAGAAAACGGTGCGTACTTCAAAACCTTGGTCTACTGCTTTGTGCAGCTTATGAACAAGGTGTGTCAATGAATTAACTGTTGAGTCTCCGGGGGTAAATCCAGAATTTCGATCGGTTAGCAGGTTGTTGCCATGTAAGTACGCAGATAATGGGGCATAAACTATCCGTTCAAACACTTTGGACACACAGCACAGGAGTGAAATAGGCCTATAGTTTTCTTTGGCCTGCTTATCACCTTTTTTATACACAGGGACAACATTTGAAAATTTCCAAATTGACGGAAAACAGCCGTATTCTAATGAAACATTAAACAAATGCGACAGTGGTTGTGCTATTGAAGGTGCTATACACTTCAGAAGCCTATTACTTAGTCCATCAGGCCCTGTGGCCTTGTTTATATTGAGGTTTGACAGTACACTGTAGACATTTGCGGGGCAACAATTAATTGAATTGAGAGCTAGTTCTGTTCTGGGTACAAAGTTTGGGAAAGAGGCGCCATCGGTATTCAGGTACGTTTGAGATGCAAAGTAGTTGTTAAGAATATCGGCCTTGGCCTTGTCGTCTGTCATAACATTTCCATTCTCAAGTAAAGAGGGCAGAACCCGGTCCGCCTTGCCAAGAAAGATTTCCTTGGAAACTGACCACCATTTCTTGGGGTTAGAAGTTGGATTGGCAAGGTCGAGACAGAGGCTATGCCGATGATTTCTCTTCGCTTTTCTAATTAAATCTATACAATTATTTCTAACTCGTTTAAATGCACAAAATAAACTAGAGTTATTTGTTTTTTTGTACCGTCCGTAGAGCCGCCTCTTTCTCCTGAGTAAGCGCCTGATCTCACATGTCATCCAGGGCTTATCTCTAGGGCGGATAGTGACTACTTTACTTGGAATAACCGTCTTTATGACATCTGTGAGAGTCGACATAAAAGCCTCATTTCATTAACCTTATTAGCATATAGACATTTTCATTTACTGTAAATGCATTTAATTATAAGTTCGCGGGGATTTAATTTCGCAGTAGCTGGAAAAAGGACTATTCGCGGCAGATTTAGGTTCACAGTAGCACCATGCACTGTAGTCTCTTACTGCCATAGAAAAATGTTCGTGGTGGTTTTAAGTTTGCGGTGAATTGCAACGTGAAATCTGCGAGCATAAAACAACCGTAAACATTTCTGCATTTACAGTACCTAGCCGCATTACAACGTGAGGCAGTCATAGAAGTCAATTTCAGGGTCAAAGAAGATGTGAAAAAAACAAAAATGAAGAGTCTATTGTTTGCTATAACATACGGTGTGTGTTCAGTCATTTGTTAAACATTCCTGACCATTTCATAATAATGGCAACTTAGTTTTCAGGCCAAAATTTCTTTTTATTTGCACGCTCGCTTCAGTTTTGGGATCCTAGAGCATGCCATTACTGATTTCAAATCAATATGGCCTCATTAAAAAAACATACAAAAGTTTGCTTCCCAGTTTTGCCCATCTTGTGCTGCTGTACCATAACATTGTGCACAAACATGTACATTAATTACATGTTGTGTTCGATAGTAACCTCAGAGTTGCAAACTACATTTCAGGGACATCCATGAGTGGCAGCTAGGAATCGCACTGAGCATTCAAACATAAAATACTTCAATGTCCCTTTGAAAGCAGCATATCACTGTTGCTGCATAAGAAATAGATTCACTTGCTGGCAGCTTCACTAACGTCACCCCTTACATTCCGAACATGCCTCCTGTCAACAAGACCGGCAATGAGGGAATATTTCTTGTGAAAAGGTGAAAAACCAATTAAGAGGGGTGCAGGTTCTACCTAATAGCTGTTGTGTTGGTCTATCAAATGTTATGTAGGCATGGCAACAGTAGGGACCAATCAAATCAAAGCATCTACAACTAGAGTTCGGGGACCTCATACCTCCATGAAATATTCATTGCTTTTTTGTGGATGGTATGTATGTTTATAGTCGGTTGTATTTGAGAGTAATGGTTATATAATATAAATGTTATGGGAAAGTAGTGGTGTATTTATTTAATGACACAGAGGATGTCAATCTGATTAGTAATTATCAAAATGTGACACTTAATTGTGTAATGTGCGTTTAAGAGGTCGACGGCATATGGTAGCGTGGTGTTCCTTAAGCTTGATGTTTGGCATTTAAAATGTCTAAGGTTGTCAGCATTATTGAGGTTCGACTATGTGCCTCAGAGCGGTGTGGAGGGAGGAAGTTGGGAAACTCAGAAAGAAGAAGGGATGTGGCCAACTTTAGTCAGATGGTGATTTGATTTTCCACCAATATGTCATAACATCAGCTGTTCACACGGTACAAAAACGAGATGCACACTTTCCTCTGACAGCCCTACACCAACTGTAAGATGAATACTTGGCGCCAACCCCGTCTGCTAACAGCTGTCACCTCACCATCTGCTTGGAGCTAAGCCCATTAACAAACACATAAAGCACGATGCCTGTACCAATATATCTCAAATATAGGGGTGATTTCTGATATTATTACATCGATTATAACGACAGATACGGCTCCCAAAATCTCATTGATTCGAGCTTTCATCACACCCCACCAACACAACAAGTATGAAACCAATCCATCCAGCCGTTCTTGAGTAATCATCTACACAGACAGAGACACATAACAGAAAATATAACCTCCATTCCATGACATTTCATGGAGGTAAATATGACATCATAGGAAAGTTTAATCCAAACCAGAAAGGCAGCAATTCTTTTAGAAAACCCAGGATGTTTTCCTACCTGGGCCAGTAATATGCCAGGTTTTGCTATGATCTAAAACCTGAAATTACCAGAAAGAATACAGCTTTTGCTGAAATTACAATTATGGCAATATAATTTCATCAGCTAGTACTTTTTAAAATTAGTGGGTCACGTATTTGCTGTCACAGTCAAAACCAGTTCTAAGCTCAGATTGGTTCATGACAGAAGAATAAAGTTTATTGAGAAAAAAGTAAAAAAAAAAAAAAAAAACATCTATAGCAAAAGCAATATATTTGCCCCTTGGGAAACTTAAAAAGCGATCTGCAACTTGGAAAGAAACCCCTATAAAGACTTGATAAACCACATCTTCACAGTCATGATGTAGTAAATATGATATTGTATTCAACCTCTGCATATATGCACCCTGCTAGTCAAGCAATTATATTACTTTAATTTACAGCTTTAGAAATTCTGTAACAACAGATTGAATAAGAAGAGAATAATAAAGAGATGATTCCAACTCAAGGACACTAAATAAGGACGTATTCATAGTCTTATTCAATAATTTTTCTCATATTTCCTACCTGTATGCCAACAAGGTTGGCAATGCAGGCATATTTCTTGGAAAAGAGACAAAAGGTTCAAAGCAATTGGCATCCCTCAGCATGGTAACTACTGGTAGTTTTCAAGGCTTGCTATATATATATGTGTGTACCCATGGTAACGGCCCACGCAAGACTCACTGAGCAAAGCGCTGTCGTGACGTTCCGCGCTCTCACGCAGAATTAAACCCGTTACGATCAGGTGCAGACGCATCGTCGCTCCTGCCTTCAAATCCGGCCACAAACTCAACCAGAGTCGTCCACAAATCAGGAATCTCACGACCTGCCTCAGACTGCAGACGACCAGAATCAGCTCCACCATGTTCAACAACAGCTCTGACCCATGGATGCTCCCCGAGGAGACATCTGCTCCTGAGTTTGTAGACTTGCCATCCTGCTACAAGTGGCATCTACAGAACAATACCGCATCCATCGCACAAGCTGACGAAGCCTGCTCCATGCACGAGGACCTTGTGAGACTGGGAACAGGGACTGACGTTGTCTTCTTCCTGATAGGACTTATCGAAATCATCGCCAATGCTGTTGTGATCTTAGGAATCATCGGTACAAAAGAACTGCGCAAACCCATCTACTTCTTCCTGGCAAACCTGGCAATGGCAGATGTTTTTGCAGGCATTGGACTCCTGTATCGCACAGTAGGTCATGTTGGACACAATCAAATGTATGACTTTTCAGTGACTTATCTAAACTTCATCATATTTAGTCAGATGGCTTCAGCATCAGCCCTATCTCTATTGTCTGTAAACAGCTATGTTGGTCTAAAGTATCCCATATGGTTCCACATCCATGCTGACAGTGCCAACCTGCGTGCAGGTGTAGCTATGACTGTTATGTGGATTGTTTTCTCCTTGTATGCCTTCTCCCCCAGTATGGGCTGGAACTGTCTCCATATGGGGACCCTGACCACTGGTAACTGTAGTAATTACTTTCCCAGAGCCTATAACATCATGGGTCCATGTATACTGTTGTTGATGTGCATGGTCTTGCTGTTCACAAATATAAGTGTGTATATAGATGTCAGAGAGCGAGAAAAGAGAAGGCTTGAACAGGCAGGGGTCCCCCCAGGGGTACAAGGAGAAAATGGTCCTGTACAAAACGTGGGGGGTAATCAGCCAAACAATGCTGCACAAGAGGAGGCCCTGAGGAAATATAAAGCAAGGGTGTACAAGTCCAGGACTGTGATGATTTATGTAGTTGTGTCTTTTGTGTTTTGGCTGTTACCACTCCTGCTGATGGCAGTGTGCGCTAGTCACCCAAATATGTGCCCTGGGTGGATTGGTCGGGAAACAGCATTTTTATTCTTTTCTCTGAACTCGCTCATTAACCCCATGGCAACACTCATCCGCACGGAGGAGTTAAGGAATGCAATCCGGCAAAAAATTACAGGCATCCATCAGACACTTGTCACCGTGATGCGAGGAAACCGTGTGGACCCACAGGGAGACCAAGCTGGAACAGGAGGTCCCCCAAATCTACAGCAAGGTTCTGCACATGGAGAGGGACAAAACACACCAGGTCTGGCTCCAGATGGTCAGCCGCAAGTGGGAAACAACATCTTGCCATAGTGGACATAGACTGAAACGAACTGACTTTAGAACCACGGAAAAAAATGTACATACTGATTAGTCTACAACAATGGCAAGTAATGTAACTGTTATACAGTATTCTATGGTTTATCTGTGGTGTTAGATAATGGAAAATGAGTTCTTTATGCCAACCAACTGTTGATCAAAAATAGATATTAAAAAATGCACTGTAAATTGTTTGCATCAATTTTGAACAATAAAATGTTGTTTTACTGTCACCTTGATTATGACTATGAATATTTTTTTGAATCTCCTAAGCCACAGTTTGTGGTTGGTTGTAATTTAAAAATAAAGCTAAGAGATATTACACCTCAGTGAAATATTTAGAGCATTATTATGCAAATGTCTTTCAAATTTTCACATTAACATACTCAATGCTTGGTGACACGGCCATTTAACAACTAGCTTACACAAATTGAATGTTCATCATTGATTATGACAAATAATATGTCATTAGGAATTATGGTATTTTGCATCAAATATGCAAATGACACCTTTATAATACGTTTCTCTTAATCTTGCCAATCTTTAATTATATACAATACATATTTTGAAGTCTTGTGACTGGAAAACACTTAAAATATAGAGAATCCTACTTAATCATGCAAATTTGCATAATTTATATCTCATAATTTTTAAAAATCCACTGAGAATGAACTGGTAGAAGAAATCAGGTACATCTAAATGGACAAACCAATTGTCAAAGTCACTCAAAAGGATTGTATGCAAATGTCACTCTTATGTAAATCATGTTTAGACAGTTTTTTGGTAGACAACACCAAGACAAGACCAATGTGGATGTTTTGAACCTTCATAGAATTGTAGCTCTAACTTGCTTTATTTTATGCTCTTTAACCATTCATCCGTGCAACAACATAAAATAAAGCATGCACCCCCACTTTTGCAACAACTTGTAGCCGGCCTTTTAATTTTGAAATGTTTTAAAAGTGCGTACTTTCTTCGAGAAAATACGGTACTATGGACTCAAGTTCTATACACACCTTAGGCCACACCGATTTAATTTCTTGGTTCATGGATTTTTTCATAAAAAATATGGAGCGACAGGGCGAAAAAAAAAATTGTAAAATGGTTGGGGTAAAGATAAGGGCTAATCCAAAACATGAAGAATAAAAAGTTTTCAGCTTTACAAAAGTACAAAAACACTTTTACTGTACAGTAACAGCACCTGCATGTTCGATGAAAATTACAAAAGTATTGTCCCATGGAAAATATAACAGTTACTGCAATAATAATACTCACATTTTAAGGAACTTATAATATAAAGGCCAATTTGCTACACCAGAAAGTTGGTGAATGGATTCATTAATGGGGAAAATTTGCTGAGTGGTAATTTTTATTTTCATTTTATTTTCCGTGAAACAGTCAATTAAATTGGTATGGCCTTAATACCAAATTTCAGGTCATTTGGTTTAATACAAGGGCATAGGAGTCAAAAACATACATTTGTAGTCAAAATGGCCCCAAATACTTCATTTTTAAAAGATGTATGAGAAAAGGGTTGATATTATAATAGTATACTGTCGACATTGCATGGGGTCAACCAAAAGTAGGGGGTTATATAGATGTATAAAAAAAGGAATCCTGCAATTCCACAGAAACCTACTAGGGGGCGCCCAAACCTACACCACTTCTACCTTGTGTCAACACTTTTCCGACACCTAGAAATCAACACCACAAACACAATACCAAAGATAGAAAACCAAGAAGTATTTTATTTGAGAGTTTCCTACATCATAAGTTGCACAGTGAAACTCACAAATAAAATAAAAAATTAGGCACATTTTCCACTGCCGCTTGGGTTGTCAATCATTTTATTAAAAATTATCAAATGGACCACTAAAAAGTGGTCACAATCACAAAGTGTTTCTTTTGTAGAGGTGGTCACTTGTACAGGCTTGACTGTACAGTGTACATCAATGGACAGGTGGTCCTTATGTAGAGGTGATCACTTGTACAGGTTTGATTGTATTTTAATGGCCAGGTGGTCCTTATGTAGAGGTGGTCACTTGTACAGGCTTGACTGTACATGTATATCAATGGCCAGGTGGTCCTTATGTAGAGGTGGTCACTTGTACAGGTTTGACTGTACATGTATATCAATGGCCAGGTGGTCCTTATGTAGAGGTGGTCACTTGTACAGGTTTGACTGTATTTTAATGGCCAGGTGGTCCTTACGAAGAGGTGGTCACTTGTACAGGTTTGACTGTATGTCAATGGCCAGGTGCTCCTTATGTAGAGGTGGTCACTTGTACAGGTGTACAGGTTTGACTGTATATCAATGGCCAGGTGGTCCTTGTGAAGAGGTGGTCACTAGTAGTACAGGTTTGACTGTACATTATCAATGGCCAGGTGGTCCTTATGGGGAGGTGTTCACTTGTACAGGTTTGACTGTATATCAATGACCAAGTCGACCTTTCTTTCTTTATCTATTTATTCTTAGGTGTTCACTAATAGTGGAGGTTTGACTATATCAATGGAAGTTTGACTATATCAATGGCCATGTGGCCCTAATATGTAGAGGTGGTCACTTGTACAGGTTTTACTGTATATCCATGGCCAGGTGGTCCTTATGTAGAAGTGGTCACTTGTGCAGGTTTGACTGTAGGTACAATGTCATGTATGATGTAGATCTACTACATGTACATGTACTTCCAAACCAAAGACCTAACAGTTAAGGTTACCTTGATGGGAGGGTCCTGTGTGCGACAGAAGGAGTTCACCTTCAGTTGTAGGTCCAGACTGGCCTCCGTCAGGACAACACACTGGAACAAGAAACAAAGGGACATCATTAAAATTAGATTGTTATGTTTACCCTCACAAAAGGGAAACATATCGTTTTTGCTCAGTTTTTTCCTCCTCTTCTTTTATCTACTTCGTCCAAACTTCAAACAAATAACTAAAGGTCAATAAAAACTTGGCCCAGATGGCTGTCACTGGTGAAGTAGCAAACACCCTGTGGTGTTCAATTACATGTACATGTAGTAAGTGGCAGGACAGATCTGGAGGGGCTGGTCACCAAATATATATGAATGTGCTTGAGTCACGTTGAAGAATAAAATAATACAGCTGCAGTAGTTTATTAGGCTACACCAATTGATGACAGTATGATATAATATTACGTATTTGCTTGCAAATGTTACCTTCTGGTTTGCTATGTTTTATCATGTGCTTTACATCATGACAATAGACCATAACTGAAAATAAGACAATAACACAATTTAGAAGGACAAACCACATATCACATAAACCTTTACAGCACAAAATCTATGATTTACTAAAAAAGAAAAAAACACATTCAGATCCCTACCATTGTATAGTTAGTTGCAATACACACATTTCCCACTTTCCATTATGGTCTCATTGATGTATTACTCCAAGTGGGTACCCTAAAATAGATCTGAGCCAAAAAAATAAACGGCTGCATGGACGCGTGTTTTTAGCGGTGAGAAATTCCCTTTTAGCTAGAGGAACTGATCTCAAAAGTTAAACTGGTGACAGCTTGTTTGTAACTGAAGAAATTAGCAGGTAAAGTTTTGCAGCCGCGCGCTAGGTCGGAGGTACACAGTCCCGGGTTCTGAGTGGTGCGGTTGTACACTAACAGCAAAAAAGTGCCTTTTTTGGGGATTGACTATAAAAAAAGAACCTATGTATAGTTCACGTTGGCAATTTTTTCCCACGATATAGGGTAAATGCACTCAACATAGAATGAAAAATATGCTAAAATTTTACGTATCTTCATTATGAACGCGCCCATGTAAACCACAAATTATAACATAGAAGTCTATGGGAAGACAAAACTCATCAATGAGACCTTATCTTTCCCATTCCATCCCTTAAACATCAATCTTTCCATTGATAATTTTTTCACCTGATATTCTTTCAGGAAAGCCAGGTCAGTGTCCTCCCCTAGTGGTGATGTTGAGGCCTTCACAGTCACATATGGGTTCAACTCTGCCAGTCTTCCTACACTGGCTTCAGCTCTGAAAATAAAGCATATCCACAATTAACTTTCCATTGCAAAAAGTAAAGGGAAACCATTAAAACAGTATTACCCAATGTTAACATGTTAGCAGAGCATCCACTATCCTTTGTTAGATGAAAGACAGTGGATGCTATCTGAAACATCTGACCAATAAAAAAAAATTATCCTGTTGCTTTGTTATTGTACCTAATATTACATGTATGTCATACCTGGGCCGCGATAACCTTTGATACGACTGGGCGATAATTTTCCTTATATCATACCTGTAATGCGAAAATGTTTGATACATACAAGTGTTCCGGGCCGTGTGATAAAAAGCCATATCACACAGGCTTCGAAGTTGTATCACACAGGCTTTCACTGAATAATTTGAACATACTCTGAACACGCCGAGTGTAGCGCGGTTGAAAATTTGAATATTACCTGATACGGACGTTGGAACATTGCTGATGCAGCAATTTTTGTTCTGGCGCATTTCTAATTGAAAGATGTGTTTTCTCAGGTTGGCATGAGATAAATAAAATACAACACGGACGTTTATTCTATATGTATCACATAGGCAATCACCCTATAAAGCTAGCAGATTTTGTAGTCCACTGACATGACTGTGTACATGTATTTGTCTACAAACTGACCTGTTCTTCCCCTCTTTAATGTCGCCCTCTCTGAGGAAGAACTGTGTTCCCAGGTCTGCTACGGTGGCCGTCTTGGTGTCGTGGACAGTTAGGCTCTGGGAGTGGGAACAAATACAGTGTAACTGTTAACAAACAAAGTATATATATATATATGACAGGACAACAACTGTTAGAGCGAAAATGTTCTACTTCCAGTAGCCAACTCTCTGTCTATTGTTTATTGTTTATTCCTGTAGGTTGTTACAAGGAAATACAATATGCAGTGCCCAAATTCCTTTTTTCGGCCAGATTGTCCAAGTGGCAACCTGAGTCAAAAGCCAGGTTGCGCCATCAACATTTCTGGTTGCACCACTTTCAAGTTGTTACTTTCTTCAAATCAGCTACTTATCCATTATCTTTTCTTCCAGTTACATGTACATTTTTTATGTTATCAAAAAATAAATACAAAAGCTTATGCACGTAGGTGGGAGAAAAGCGGTGTTACAACTGCAAAACTTCAGCTTGAAGTGTGTAACCTGGGTTTAAAATTAAGTTGCACCAAGCAAAATGTGGTTGCATTTTCAAGTGGGCAAGTGGGTATTTCGAGCCCTGAATATGCCTGTTTCTCGTTATGGAAGCCATTTTGGATTTTCTGGGGTCATTACACCAAAACAAGGCTTGTAACTGTTACTCAAGCAACTGCAGTGGATAGATTTTTGAGACTTTCTAGTTGCTTGTGTAACTGCCATCTTGCCTATCTTATTACCTTTTGATATGTCTAACTTTCATTGATGTTACACAAATACAAGGAAAAACATTCCTTACCTTGATTCCTGCTAGCACAATGTTCTTGGCTGAAAGATGAAAAAAACACAAATCATTCAGTGGGAAGAAATTATGGAGATTTCCAAATGTTTCATATTAAGTTCTTCAAGCTCACTACGGAAGACATACTTACAGAGACATAACATCCTTGCACTTTTTCTCAATTCGTTGAAATTTTTTATTTAGAATTTTTTAAAACACACGTTTTTGTTGTTACATTGTAGAAAACGTTGTAACCTAGAGGGCCCAAACTTCTTCTCGACCTCGTCCTCTACAGTTCCAAGAAAAGTTGCAGCTATAGCTGTATACAAGGCCCAAAGCTAATTGTCTGAGTCTTCCTGACCATAGCTTTAACACACATAAATGTTAAAAAAACAGAACCTTCTTGGCGAAGGTAATGAAATGAGTTTAAACATACATTACAGGTAGTCTTACATTTCAGGGCTCGAAATTCATTTTTGGCATTAGGTGCCCTGGTGCACCCAGCTTAAAAAATTGGGTGCACCAAAAAAATTTTGGGTGTACCACTTAAATTTAAGTACAAATGTAATAACCTAATGATAAAACTTAGTTACAAGCTATCAAATTCTTAAACAAGTACCATGACAGACATTTTTATTATCTTTCTAACACTTAGATGTCAACAATATGATGTATAATAGTATACTTTGATATCTTTTCATACATGTACATAAACCTGAGAAAATATTTGGGTGCACCCTGTGCACCCACAGAAAATAATTGGGTGCACAGTTCTAATTTTGGGTGCACCCAGTATTTCGAGCCCTGCATGTACATTTTCTGCTACATTCCCTACAAGTATACTTGAACCTGTGGGACTAAGTGTGCCAGTAGACGAGAGGGTGAGGAAGGAAGTGCACAACCCTTCTTCACTTTAATTAAAAAGTCACGTGCAGGCCAGGCAGACGGTGAGTAACCGTTTGAGACAGATGGATGCCAACAACAATACTGACCTACTTCCACCCCCAGTCCTCCTAAGCCACTGAGGAACACAGAGGACCTGGCCATCCGCACCATGGCACTGTCTCCCAGCACATACCGCTGACGACTGGGGGGAGGGGGAGAGAGCAAGGGGAGATATGAACATTTCATGTCAGCATAGATATAGAGTCTCATCAACAATCTAGACAAAGGTGCTCAAGTATTGGTACATATAGCAAAAGTTGTGGACCAATGTCATTGAACATTAAGCATTGTACATTATATATAATGTGTGGGAGGCGACCATTCTCTGTAGCAGCCTTGTTGAGTCCACAGTAGGTGTTAGAAAGGTGCTAGTTTCAATTGCTGTATGACTGAGTGATTAACATGACTATAGTGTTATCACTAGTTCCAACCACTGCGAACGCTCCATTTTCTCATTTCTGAAAATTCATATCACTGCTACAATATATGTATTTATGGCTACTACTAGCGCATGTATTTGCAGTTACTACTAATGTTTGCCCTAATCATAAACCTACCTGTACAAGGCATCGTCTATCTCCATGGTGTCCATCGCGCTAGCTGCAGTACTGTCAGATCCAGGTAGGGGGCAGCTCAGCCTACACCTCTTACTGGGGAAGCTCGTGTTGATGGATTTGACAAGGGAGGTTCACAGCAAGAAATCTGGGGTCTGGGGAAGAAACACTGTGTAAAGACAGACCTTAAAATTCAAGTTCATCAGGCATGTGCTGTGTTATACATGACCAAGTGGCACAAGCGGTAATGGAACCCTCTGCTTCGCCATATTTTGTAAATGCAGAAATGTTCGCGATGGTTTTATCATTTATGTTTGTGGTGTTTGCGTGGCAGTCTTACCGTGAACTTAAAACCAATCCAAACATTTTACCATTACAGTATGTAACCACCGCGAACACTCCACTTTCCTGCTAACGCAAAATTAAATCCCCGCAACCTTAAATGCATTTACAGTAGATCAAATTCCTTGGATCCGTGGTACGGAGTTTGATCCTAGGGTCTGATCCCCAGGTCAGACATGTTGTAAGGGATTGCATTTATCATTTATATAGTGACATAAAGCCGGTGGCCCCGTGTGCATGGGAGCTTCAGGTTTAAGCCTCGAGCGTCAAACCTAAATATCAAGAAGAGTAGGGGTGACTTGGCAAAAATACTCTACCCGTATACTACTGTAAATGCATTTAAGTTTGCGGGGATTTAATTTCGCGGAAGCGGGAAAAAGAACTTTTCGTGGCGGTTTTAAGTTTGCGGTAGCACCATACACTGTAGTCTCTTACTGCTATAGAATAATGTTCATGGTGGATTTAAAGTCGCGGTGAAGTGGCAACCGCGAAAACCGCGAACATTAATCCACCGCGAAAGTTTTTGCATTTTACAGTATGTAGCAAAGCCACGTAAAAATACAGCTAACAAAAAAGTGTCATGATTTGTCGTCAGTACAATATAACCAGCTTCCACTGAATTCAATTCAGGGCTCAAAATACATTTATTCAATAGTCATACCTAGTAAAATATCTTACGATTAAAAAAAAAAGCATTCTTTTGGTATGGTAGGAAAATATTCTAATTTCCGTAAACTTTGGCTGCTTCTAAAACTCTTAAATCACCTGAATGCCATTTTAGGCACTGAAATTAGTAATAGAAAGGTAAATTTAACACCATGTCCAAAAGAAGCGAAAGTGCACACCTTGAGATATGCTTTTTCATAACACACTTTGCCTTGCACCCCTCCCCCACCATTGCCCATGCACGAAAACCTTCATACAGATAATGTAAACCATTTCCAAGTATAATTTATAGAGCAAAGACCTACCTTAGGCCTACACCTAACTGTCAGTAACGTCCGTGACGTGACTAAAGCACAGATCTGTTATTTTTGAGTCGATGATGTCAGGAAAGGCGACGAGATGTTCGTCACGTTCCTCCTACCGGTCCGCGGGACAGACGGCAGTAACACATTCGGATCCGCGCATTCTGCGCACTTACCTGGTAGTGCATTGGCGACCTCTAGCGGTATTTTTATTAACTACAGGGAGAGCGACTTGTGAACAGACTCGACTCCTGAAAAAAGTATTTGCCGATGTAACTACAAACTCTATAGTTATTTTGTCCGTAACATCGAGTTTTAATGAAGAACATTTCTTTTCCAAATACAATATTAAACCTCATCTTTTAACTTTGACATTATCATAGTTGCTAATAAGAAAAACAACATCAAGAAGTACAATAACTTTTAATACATTTTTCCATAAATGATCATAACGTTATATAACATATTTGCACAAAATATAGATACACTGGTCTCTTGCTTACAAATAAATGTGGCAAGTAAGTTCATCACGTCTTCTTTCTCCTGCACCCCCACCATAACGTTACACTATGGAATATAGAGTGAGTATAAGTACCGCACAGTAATGCTGTGGTTTTCTGCACTTAACTTCATTATCAGTCAGTTATGTGCGTCCCAATACACCATATATACGTTGATACGTAATTAACATCCGGTTTTATGACAGGTTCTGATATCAAATCTCTTCTTCACACAATTATGCTCATACGTTACAAATATCATATATTAATGAATATTTGAGCTTGATAGTGCACGGTGGATATAACATTATGTATCAAGCAGTTAAACGTTCAGTTCAGTTCATCATGAGAGAGGTGACATCACAAGGTTTTGTCCAGGTTGATAGCGCGGAGTATCCTCGATTATATTGGTAAGTGTCAAGAAATGACCACCACGCCTACAACCCTATCCAATGTTTTTATATCAGAACCATTTCGGCCATTTCTTCGTGTCACATAACATGTCCTGTCGGTCGCATACCTATACGTTCAAGCTGATGGCCGTTGATGTTGTGATCGTCGCTATCGTTGTGGCCATTCATCTGTAAGAAATCCGGAGATGCAGGTTAACGTGTAAATCATATGATGCACTGGACAAAAAAGAGAAATATCTCAGCACAGGCGCACACACGGATGCGCACAAACATGTACACTCGCGCGCACGCACGCACGGACAATTTACACATTCACATTAATCACGGCCTAGGTTCTAAATTAGAAGATGTAGAGTTTTTAGACGAAATTCGCAAATTCGACTTCTTTTCGTTACTTGAAACATGGAGCACTCAAAACACAAAAATCAACATCGCTAACTATAGTTATTTTCATCTATTCAGAACAAAAAGCAAACGAGCGAAACGCTCATCAGGGGGAATTATATTTTTCTATAAAAACAAATTCAAAAATCATGTCAAAAAAGTACCTTCTAAGTCGACTGATGCCCTCTGGGTAAAGATAGACCGTAACGTCTTAGGACTTACGAAAGATCTTTTCATATGTTCGGTTTACCTAAGCCCAAGCGCTTCTTCTACTCATAAAAATGCCGATAACCATATATATTAGACATACTAGAAGAGGAAATAAGTAGATATAGTTCAGAGGGGTTCGTATTATTAGGGGGAGATCTAAATGCGCGTATTGGTAACCTACGTGATTACATGGATAGCGAAATTAACATCGACGGTTTTCCCGCCAGCTCCTCGAACCAAGTTAGTGATAGGCAATATATGGATAAGTCACCTCCAAACAAGTTTGGTCGGCTTTTGAGTGAGCTTTGCATACAAGCAGACCTCAGAATATTAAATGGTAGGGTGGCTGGGGACCTGCAAGGTAACTATACCTGTCACCAACCAAACGGTAGTAGCACGGTCGACTACATAATTTCCAGCCAATCGTTTCTGCAAAACATTTTATTATTTCAAATTCATCCGCTGTCTTTTCAGATCACTGCCTGATATCAGTCTTCATTAAATCAAACACAGACCATCAAAACCAGCATGAAAAACAACAAAAGCGTAAAAGAAATCCCGCTCCAAAACGATTTCATTGGGATGATAAATCTGCACAGAAATTCAACCACATCCTTTCTCAATCTCATTTTATCGATAGACTGAATTCACTCTCATCACAAAATACGAAGGACACAAAATCTAATGGAGAAATAGAAGCCTTTGTTTCAGAATTTAGTTCAATCCTGAGAGACGTTGGTTTCAAATCCCTATCAGTACAGATAACTAAACATAAGAAACACCCGCAGCTACGACAAAATAAACAATGGTTTGACAAGAGTTGTAACGAACTAAAACGTGAAATAAAGAACCTAGCATATTTACTATCCAAACAACCATTTAACTCCGACATAAGGGGAAGATATTTCAAAAGAAAAAAAGAATTTAAAAAACTGATAAAAAAGAAGAAAACAGACTTTCACAAACAAATCATGACCCAATTGTCTTCCCTCAAAGACAAAAATCCAGGCGCCTTTTGGAACTTAGTTAATAAGCTAAAACCGACGAAAACGCAAGAAAATAATCAAATCTCAGAAGAAGAGTGGTTTGAACATTTTAGCAATTTAGACAAACTCCCTAATAATGGTACAAACGACTCTCCAATTCCGGAAAACGATCAACTAAATCCGTCGTCCTCCGCTACTAATCCATCTGTTCTAGATTCCCCTATAACTTCAGAAGAATTATATAATGCCATTTCAAACCTCAAGAACAATAAATCGAGTGGAAATGATTTGATCTTAAATGAAATGTTGAAATTTGGTAAATCGGTACTTCAAACGCCACTCCTGCAACTTTTTAACAATTGTCTGCAAAACGGGTATTACCCACAGAGTGGTCCCTTAGCCACATTGTTCCAATTCACAAATCCGGCGACCCATCTCTCCCAGACAACTACCGCGGAATTTCCATAATTAGCTGCTTAGGTAAACTATTCTCCTCTATATTAAACAATCGCTTAGTTAGTTATGCCGAAAACAATAGTCTTTTCAAACCCCATCAGGCAGGGTTTAGGAAGAACTTTAGAACTACAGATAATCTTTTCGTGTTAAGTACATTAGTTAGCAAGTATCTAAGTAAAAATTCCCGTCTCTTTGCATGTTTCGTAGATTTTAGTAAAGCGTTCGACTCCGTCTGGAGAAATGGCCTCCTTTACAAATTAAACAAGTTAGGTATACAGGGCAACTTTCTTCGAACTATCAAAGACATGTATTCAAAAACTACAAATCGTGTGAAATACAGTCAATGTCTGACTGAACCTTTTGTCACAAACTGTGGTGTCAGACAGGGTTGTAATTTAAGCCCAACTTTATTCAATTTATTTTTAAGTGATACTACATCTGTCTTTGATAATGATATTTGTAACCCCCCAACTATGTACAGTAAGCGTGTCTCTTGTCTATTGTATGCAGATGATTTAGTTCTTTTCTCTGAATCCAAACAAGGTCTACAATGTTCTTTGAATAGACTAGAAGAATACTGTCAAACATGGCACCTAAATGTGAACCTTAGGAAAACAAAAATAATAGTTTTCACTAAGGGTGGTCGTATACCAAAAGATGTGTATTTCATGTATAAGAACAATCCTGTTGAAATAGTGACAAACTATTGTTATTTAGGTATTGTTGTCAATTCTGCGGGTACTTTCAAGGCGAACAACAAACACTTGTACAGTAAGGGTCTGAAAGCTTTATTCGGGATAAATCAATCCCTAGACAAAGCCGATGCTCCTTTGTCTGTCAGAAACAAACTTTTTGATACATGTGTTAAGCCCATAATTCTCTATGGATCGGAAATCTGGGGTTCTGTTAAAAGCCCCAAATCCTGTCCTATTGAAACAATACATCTAAAATTCTGTAAGCAAACCCTACACGTGCCAAGATCCACAAGTGGCCTCGCCGCTAGAGCCGAGTTAGGGAGGTTCCCCATTCATTTGGAAGCATCCCTAAATGCTATTAAACACTTAATTAGACTTCGCCAGAAAGTACCAGCAGACAGTTTCCAGTCAGACGCTCTTTCTTGCCAGATAGATTTAGACAAGGCTGGAGCCAAGTGTTGGGCGTCAGGAGTTCGCCAGTCACTGGAGGAATGCGGCTATGGTTATGTATGGCATTGTCCTCTACAGCACATTACAAATTCGTCTCAAATTATCAATTCTATCAATCAGCGTCTGAAAGACATTTATTTTCAAACTTTTCTAAGAGAGATACACAATGACAACAAAGGTGGATCCGCTAAAAACAAATTGAGGTCTTACAGACTGTTCAAGTCCACTTATAATGTGGAACAATACCTGGATATTGACAATATTCGGCACAGGACGGCCGTCACAAAACTACGAGTCAGTTGCCACAAATTACACATCGAAACCGGAAGACATAACCGCACTCCTCTAGAACAACGAATATGTAGATACTGCAGTCTAGATAAGTTAGAAGACGAACATCATTTTGTAGTAGAATGTAGTTTGTACAAGAAAGAGAGAGCTGAACTCTACAGACTAATAGAATCCATGTTCCCCCACTTCATACAACTAAGTAATATAGACAAATTTATATTCCTTATGAATCTAGACAAGCCTTTACTTATAAAGCATATCTGTTCTTACATTTTCAATATCACAAAGAAACGAGAAGAAGCCGAATGTACGCAGTAGAATACGATCCTTGAGTAGTGTAGATTCATTGTATCATTATATCATGTTGTATCATTTGTTGTGACCTGTACTAAACCCAGTGGGTATGAATGTACAATAAAGGTCTTCATTCATTAATGCACGCGCGCACCGCACCGCACACACACACACACACACACACACACACACACACACACACACACATACACACACAGAAACACATACACACACAGAAACACACACAAACACATACACGCACACACACACACACGCACACACACACACACACATGCTGACACAAACACAAACACACAAACATGCCAGCATTTAGATCTCTTAATCAAGACCTACTTGTCAAGTAAAGGTGTTCCCGGGTCCGGTTTCATTTTTGACGAAGAATCTTTTGTTGGGACATCTTCTTTATTGTTTTTCTTTAACCTGGCGGTAAGAATGAACAAAAGTGAGATACAGTCAGGTAACCCTTCCCAGTGACGATATGACGTATCTGGATAAATGTATAACCGAAATGAAATGAAATAAACCAATGTTCGTCGTTTCTTACCGTATTTTCTCTAAGAACCTGTTAGTTGCGATCCTGCCGTGCTCGGTGATCGGGTACAGCCACAGAGCCAGTAGCCCGAAGGCGGAGTACACGGCCGGGCAGATGGAGATCAGCACCCGCAGGGTCAGGCTGACCGACTCCGGTTGGCTACATCGTCCCGTCTTGTAGTGTGACAACCTAGTAAGCAGACACGGACAATCAACATCGGTAACGAATGAAAATTTCTCCATGTTTTTACTGTTACGCAATTGTATAATTTAGGCATATGAGTTGGTTACCGTGGCACTGCGGATGTCGAATAGAGATTGCCATGCCATGTCATGTATTTTACACTTGCATCGCAAGGAGGGTCAAATACAAATTAAAGATATCGAGTTTCAAATCATTGGTAAATGAGAAGCTCTGAAGAAAGTATTAATCATTTACATAGTGTGTGTCCTGTGGCACATATTTTTTTAGGCCTACGTCACATTTCCACAAAGGGGCCCGACCGGCCGGACAATTTGGGGGAACAAAAAGCACGATCTAAAAGACAACAAAAACACGAAACGGACCAAAAATAATTCAACAGCAAGCCTTGTGCATGTTTATTGCCATAAACTTTTGTTTCCGCAAACAGCACGGTAGGAAATGTGCTGTAGGGATTACGGAGAGGGGTTTGCTAACCCGTCCTCTGATATGACCGAGGCACCTGCTCGAACACGGGACTCCCATTGACGCCCAGTCCGAAAGACGATGCAGCTCCAACCGAGAGACGGGATCTCTCAGCTACCAACGAATAAACTACAGTAATCGGAACCAGGAGCTCAATTGTGAGACTGCTACCAGGTTGAACTACAGAGACTGCCCTCCATAGTGTGTATAACAGGGTGCATTGATACATCTTATAAGAATTTGTATTTACTTGAGTGCAAACGCTGTCAGTCCCTGGGAAACAGCTTTCCCCGTGTTAGTGAAGAACGAGAAGACGCCGAAGAACAGAGACTCCTTGCTGTCGCCTCGCTCTAACGTGTAGTCGTCTATGACGTCAGGCAGCATACTCCTGAAAGTGGAATCATCAGTGAATCGTCAGTGATAAGGAAAAGTTTATGTATCTTCTAAGGCCACAATACTTAATTGTATGGATGACATCCGTGCGTTCATTAATTTTCGCCTGTTCTACACGCCACATGTTTACACAACAGCATGCCTGAGCAAACAGAATTTTATGCTTGCCAAAGAATCTACTCTCCAGGATAAGGGGGCACATGTCAAGGTGTGTGACCCTCTTTAAACAAGAATGATTGAAATGTTCGAAAAACATGGTCTTGGAAAGATTGGACTGGAAGTTTAATCCTATGGTTTAGCAGCATTGGGGGAAGTTTTCTTTTTCGTTTTGTACACGTACCAGGGGATCAGTATGAACGGCGCGAAGAGAAGTCCTCCAAACGCAGAGAGCGGGAGTAAAGCATACAGGAGACCCGGTAGGAACATAAGGCTCAGCGCGAAACCCAGGAACAGCTGTAGTTATAGGGAAAACAGAGTGTTTGTCTTCTGTGTCTCATCATCAACATCATCATCGATCATTATCAACACCAACATCATCAACAACATCATCATCACGATTATCACCATCATCAGCAGCATCAACATCCATATCATCATCATCCACATCGTCATCACCAACATCACCATCATCAACAGCATCGTCATCACCATCATCACCGCCACCGTCAACATCATCATCAACGTCATCTTCTTCATCCAAATCAACATTATCATCATCAACAACAGCATCATTTTAAACATATCAGACAGCAGTATCAACATCATCAGCGAAACCATCATCAATATCATCATCACAATCATCAACATCATCATCGGCATCATCATAATAAACATTTTTAGAAAAATGGGAGAACAGATGAAATATTGTCTGAAACATGTACATGTGAAAGAACATCACATCCTACCGTTGCTGCTAGCCCCAGGGTAGATTTCTTCCCCCAGTGAGTCATGAGACAGTGCCACACAGGCACGCCGATACAGGCAGCCACCTGGAGTGTGGTGAAGAATAGGGAAAGCGTGATGTAGCTAGCCTAGCACTATTCTATCGCTACTTCCATGGTAAATGCTCGGCAGAACTTCACTCATCTGTGCCTCCAATACGAACCTTCACTGCAAGAACCCGTTTAGCCACTTCCACGGAAGCAAATCATCCTTTTTTCCTCCACAATCCTCCTTCTAGGAGGAAGTTCCACGCTCAGGGCTTTTTTCCAAGAACAACTTCGCTATGGAATGAGCTTCCACGGACCTGCTTTCCCATGGGATACAATCTACAACTGTTTAAGTCAAGGGCTAACACACATCTTTCTTCACTATACAGTACTGTAACCCAAAACGTCTAAGTGGCTCCAACAGCCTTGTTTTGCGGTGAACTTTAAGTAAATAAAAAAAAACAAGTTACATGTTATGTACTGAGTATGAAGTTCCTGTCATTTAGCACACTTGAAGTCTAAATTTTCCTCATTAATCCTACAAATCAAATGTAAGCTCTAGCTAGTAGTTAGGAAGAATTCTAAGTGA
>NC_049980.1:5752368-5755625 GCF_000003815.2 Branchiostoma floridae | reverse complement strand
GATACGGAATACAACGTGTTGTATTGTATATATATTAACCTGGTAGATCTCGTACCAACATAGTTAAATGGTGTGCTTGGCCAATAAAACTCGATCCGCAGCGAAGCCTTAGTGCAGTACAATAAAAAAAGCATCATGCTTCACATCTATAGATTTTTTTAGGATCAGTGGCATCATAATTGGAATATCACGCAAAATATAAATGCATGCTCAAAACAGAACAAAGCACAGTGACACAAAGTGCATATACTTTCGAGAGATTGCAATAAACGAATGTCTATTAGAATACTCACGAAAACCGCCATCCAAAGGAACAGATCTATACACTGTAGATATCGAAACGGGCGGTGACTCAAGATGTCCAGCACGCTTTCGAAGATGGGCTGTTTCTCTGTTGTCTCGTCTGCTGCACTGCCTGGGAGAATTACGAGTTAACATTGAATTTGTGTACTTTAGTTCCGAAATAGATTCACCAAGTTGGTAGAACATAGGACATTGGAGTTGTTGTGAACGTTTCGATGCCTCAGGCATCATCGTCATCATAGCTTCTGATTGGAGTACTACCCCAGTGATGGACCGGGACGAGGGGGATACAAACTAAGCCGCGTGAACGTTTGGGATTGTGTTCTCGTTGCAAAAGCGCCACCTACATACAGCGACGAGAATAAATGTGACCTAGCGTTACAACGAAGTACAACACTCACTGAGGCGATCGGTAGTTCCCAGTAGGCTGGCGCATGTGGTGACCAGAAGTAGGCAACCCGCCACACCCGCAGAGATCAAATAACCCTCGCGCTGAAATTTACAAATAAATGTGTATCACCCAAAAAAAAATGCAACAGTAATCAGACATAACATGTTTTTCTTAGACCTAAGTGCAAGTCATCGTCACAATAACGTGAATCCTCACCTGAATGTTATATTATTATCTGAGAGCTTTACCTGTTTTTGAAGACTGTTTGGATCCACTGTTGAGTTGGACGAGGTGGAACATTCGGAGTGAAGTTCCTGTCCGTAAGCAGCGACGATCTGTCCATGGTACGCCACGCCTACAACTAGTCCGAGCAACTGTGCACCGGATCCTGTCAGACAAACACTGGTTTGTTTGTTTATTTGTTTTTTTTTTTTTTTGTTTCTTTGTTTGTATACGTACCCTGTAAAACGCCTTATGGCATAACACAGCAGGGCGGTCGATGGGTAGACATCCAGGTAATAAGATAAGCCAAAAAGCAGTTACTCGATATTATTTTGGACGTTTCAGGTAGCATTCACTACCTTTCGACTGTAATACAGGAAAACTTGTTGAAGAGCAGGTTTTATACCCTATAAATTGATATGCAATGCATATGCAAATTGATTTGCATATGGTATGCAAATTGCTCCTATCATATCATATCATATTATATCATATCATATATCCTTACGGTGTATGTAAATATTAATAGTCGCAACTTTGATTATTCCCGAGAAAGTTCGTTCCAAAAGAAGGTTGATAGTGCAAAATCGGTCTTACATGAAAAGAGACGAGAACACTTACTGTATGCTGTTATGGAGTCCCTTTCTTTGGTATCGGTGGTCATATACATCACTTTGCACTTGTTGGCCACCGAATAACTCTGTAATATATTATAAAGAAACAGAACAGAGAATATAAGAACACATTGTTGTAATTTTTGTTGGCATTGTTGTATCATTCCAGCCAGTAGGTACCCATCTGAGCAATGAGGCTGTGTTAAGTACGTATACGTGCTTTTAAAGTGTCTTAAAAGACACCTCCACGAAAATCGGACACCCATTGAACGTCCCTTCTGAAAGATAGGTTCAACTCAACCGAGATGCCCTGAAATTTGAACCAGGGTCTTTCAGTTACCAATTGAACCTGTGAGGCTGCTAACCATGAGCTACAGGGACATCCGTTGTTGAAATATCGAAAAGACATGTTTTGCATTGCATTCAGCTTGATTCTTATGTTTTCCCTGTACATATACACATTTTAGAATGAAGAAAGTGAATAAAGTGAATGTCAATATCATATACTCACACACTGCACAATCTCTGCACTTGTCCAGACCAGGAAGTAGTAGGCGAACCGCCAGTTATCGGAAAAGTTTGGGACGTACCACCGCATGAAGTAGAGAACGATTTGCGTGGGTAAGGTACACCAAAGCCTAAAACACATAGATATATGCCATCAAATAACATGTATCGAGTAGGCCATCTGTAAGTACAGACTGTAACCGGGTAAGAAAAAACACAAGATATTGCCATTGATTATTATATTAAGTAAAATGTGTTTCCAGCACAGCTCTCTACTGTTTCGAACATGACGAGTTTGCAACTTCAGAATAATGCTGTTTACCAGATAAACTTCCTTGCCAACTACAGAAAACTTTATGTTTTTCACCTATGGATTCCTTATGAAGAGCTGTCACCATGATGCACTGATTGTCTCTCAAGGAAAAGAGGCCCCAGCGGGTAATTTTGGGGCACGGCCGGGCCCTGCGTTGATTTTTACCCGGAATTAAAACCAACCCGGGACCCGTAGCAAACAGACGCCGTAGGCTAATCGAGGTACCCCCGCGGTATCCGGCAGTCCGCCGCGACAAATTTGTGACTTAAGGGCCCGGCCGGGGCAACGGCACCTACGGGCACTGGTGCAAATAGGACATCAGCGGGTTTCTCACCTAAAATCCAAGCTGCCCTCAATGCAATGTAAAATTTTGCAGATGTCTTAATAAACATTCGCTAAGAATGAAATAAAAGTTTTTTCTTAAAGAAATTTCTCTAAGAATGAGATAAACGGTTTTTTTTGTATGGCGGTCTTGAAAAGACGTCCTCTAACAAGAAACACCTGTTCCGCCATACCTTCCACTGTATTTGGAGAATCTTGATAAATAGATAAATAAATAAAAACTCCCACAATGTCCTACCATGGTTTCACCTTCCCCCATCTTGTGTCCGTTCTGTCGATGAGGTACCCAGCAACTGGTGACGTCATGATCATGCACACCATGCTGGAGAAGATGATCCCTGAAGTCTGCAGCGGTGGCAGCTGAGGGAAGTTGTCGAGAGAATTTTTTTGTTTAAGAATCTGTTTCACAACAACAACAACAACAACATCAGCAGCAACAACAAGAACTATAATGCTTATGTCAAGAACTTAGCAATCACCGAATCATTTTGTTTTATTATAAGCATCAATACATGTTGATTCGGTCTTATAAGTGGCATCCGACTGTGCATAAAATTTTGTCCGT
>NC_049980.1:5751054-5752194 GCF_000003815.2 Branchiostoma floridae | reverse complement strand
ATGTATGCTGTTAGTTAAAAAGAATCAGAAAACGGTTGCTAATATCCTAGAATGCAAAAGACTATAATTCAAAGGTCAAAGAAGAAGGTGCGTAAGACCAAGAATGACAATCTATCGTTCATTAACATTATACCAATATCTGTTCAACCTTCGTGACAACTTTATATATTTCATTATGTAGGCAAGTCTTTTTGACAAATTTTATCTTTATTCGTACGTTCGCATTAGTTTTTTTTCTTATTTGGGGCCCCCAGAGTATGTCATCTAACGCTATATCATCGAATCAACATGACCTTACAGGCTATGTCTCGATTCTTTCACAAATTGACTTGAGACGTATAAATGTTTGGATCGAAAAGAAAACTGACCTGAGCTACTTCCAGGAGGAAGACGTTCCCGTACATGGCCACGATATTGACGATGGCGTCGACAGAGAACGATACAGAAGCGTACATGAGCTTCTGACAGAAGGACACTGTCTGTGGTTCTTTCGTCGTCATATGCATGTCGAATTCTGAAATAGACAAGACCATAGCATGATGTACCAGAAAAAACTCTGCTTCAGTACCAAGGTCGGCCACCAGGAGCCCCCCCCCCCCCCAAAAAAAGAAAAACACTGATCTTCCTTCGGGTTCAAAACAGGGGAGAGACCAGAAATTAAAGTTGCTCAGTTGAGTGTACCTTACGTACTCCGAATTCTGAAATAAAGGAGGCTATATATATAACATGGTGTACAGGATATAAGATACAAGAAAAAGCTCTAAAGTTATGCAGACATATGACCGGAAACTAGACAGGTAGACAGATAGGCACGCACGCACGCACGCGTGCACACACACACACACACACACACACACACACACACACACACACACACACACACAGAGAGAGAGAGATTTAGATATTGCGTAATACGTAAAAGTATGAAGACAATAAAAAAAACGAAGTAAGAAAGTTCGTCCTTTATCTCTGAAATTCGTTGATTAATCTTTTGAACCCCGCAGTGCCGCACCCGTGCCCCAAGTCCAGTGGGATGCGGTTTTTGGTGGAAGTCAAAAAAACACACTGCGGATTTGGTGCACGGGTGCGGCACTGCGGGGTTCAAAAGATTAATCAACGAATTTCAGAGATAAAGGACGA